>NW_026112954.1:0-51150 GCF_024323335.1 Lathyrus oleraceus
AGTAAATGTTCACTTTTTCCACCGTGAATACTTTTTCCCTTATGGCCTGTCAAATGAGAAGCGTTCTTTAATGAAAGTTGTAGCTCTTTCAAACCTATTCAATTAGTCACAAATTTGACCTCATTGGGTTGTTGCATGAGGAGTTATGCATTTAGAAGTTGAGGAAAATCACTTGTTCAATGGTATTGGGCCAAAATGACCTATAATGTTTCTTTTTGGCACATGCATTTTAAGTAATTTGAACTTCCTCCAAACATAAACTGAAGTAAACATCTTGAATTTGATCATTAGAATTTAATGGTTTCATCTCATAAAAATTGAGCAAGTTATCGTCTTGGAAAGTGACCTCAAAACTAGGGTTAGACAAAATGACCTATAGTCTTTCACCATAAAAAAGACTTTCCAAGCAAAACTACTCTAGACTTCAACATTAAAGTTTTTGGAATGTCATTTAAGTAACGTTTCTCATGGAATCATTTTCATATGACAAAAATTGAAGGAGATAATCTGTTGAACCCCAGTTTTGACTAGTTGACTTTCTCTGGTCAACAACCATGAACCATCTTTCTAGCTTGACATTCTCTTGACTTTTGGACTCATGGAGGATGATATATTTGTAGGATGATGTAATGTGCTAGGCCCATGAAATGATGTTTCTGATCCAAAAATGAGTGTGCATCATGCTGATTCAAGTTGGAAGGCCATGCAATTGTGTATGAAAAATGGAAGTGAAAACATCCAAATGGTCCTTCAACTTGCACCCATGCACAAGTCCTTTGTTACTTTGGCCAAATGAGGTGATCTTGGACGTTTTGGAATGGTGAGGTCAAGGGAAACAACTTTCATGTTGAACACTTTTTCATTTGAGCTTGTATCATGATGAATTTTCAGTTGGATGTTTGGGAAATCAAACATATTTGAAAATTTTCTAAGTCCCAAGTCAAATGTTCACTTTTTCCACCTTGAATAACTTTTTCTATGGACTTCAAATGAGAAGCGTTCTTTAATGAAAGTTGTAGCTCTTTCAAACCTATTCAATTTAGTCAAAATTTGACCTCATTGGGATTTTGCATGAAGGAGTTATGCATTTTAGAAGTTGAGGAAAATCACTTGTTCATGGTATTGGGCCAAAATGACCTATAATGTTTCTTTTTGGCACATGCATTTTCAAGTTGAATTTGAACTTCCTCCAAACATAAAGTAGAAGTAAACATCTTGAATTTGATCATTAGAATTTAATGGATTTCATCTCATAAAAATTGAGCAAGTTATCGTCTTGGAAAGTTGACCTCAAAACTAGGGTTCAGACAAATGACCTATAGTCTTTCACCATTAAAATGACTTTCCAAGCAAAACTACGTCTAGACTTCAACATTAAAGTTTTTTGGAATGTCATTTTAAGTAACGTTTCTCATGGAATCATTTTCATATGACAAAATTGAAGGAGATAAGGTCTATGGAACCCCAGTTTTGACTAGTTGACTTTCTCTGGTCAACCACCATGAACCATCTTTCTAGCTTGACATTCTCTTGACTTTTGGACTCATGGAGGATGATATATGTGTAGGATGATGTAATGTGCTAGGCCCATGAAATGATGTGTTCTGATCCAAAAATGAGTGTGCATCATGCTGAATTCAAGTTGGAAGGCCATGCAATTGTGTATGAAAAATGGAAGTTGAAAACATCCAAATGGTCCTTCAACTTGCACCCATGCACAAGTCCTTTGTTACTTTGGCCAAATGAGGTGATCTTGGACGTTTTGGAATGGTGAGGTCAAGGGAAACAACTTTCATGTTGAACACTTTTTCATTTGAGCTTGTATCATGATGAATTTTCAGTTGGATGTTTGGGAAATCAAACATATTTGAAAATTTTCTATGTCCCAAGTCAAATGTTCACTTTTTCCACCTTGAATAACTTTTTCTATGGACTTCAAATGAGAAGCGTTCTTTAATGAAAGTTGTAGCTCTTTCAAACCTATTCAATTTAGTCACAAATTTGACCTCATTGGGTTTTTGGATGAAGGAGTTATGCATTTTAGAAGTTGAGGAAAATCACTTGTTCTATGGTATTGGGCCAAAATGACCTATAATGTTTCTTTTTGGCACATGTATTTTCAAGTTGAATTTGAACTTACTCCAAACATAAAACTAGAAGTAAACATCTTCAATTTGATCATTAGAATTTAATGGATTTCATCTCATAAAAATTGAGCAAGTTATCGTCTTGGAAAGTTGACCTCAAAACTAGGGTTCAGACAAAATGACCTATAGTCTTTCACCATAAAAAATGACTTTCCAAGCAAAACTACGTCTAGACTTCAACATTAAAGTTTTTTGGAATGTCATTTTAAGTAACGTTTCTCATGGAATCATTTTCATATGACAAAAATTGAAGGAGATAAGTCTGTGGAACCCCAGTTTTGACTAGTTGACTTTCTCTGGTCAACAACCATGAACCATCTTTCTAGCTTGACATTCTCTTGACTTTTGGACTCATGGAGGATGATATATGTGTAGGATGATGTAATGTGCTAGGCCCACGAAATGATGTGTTTTGATCCAAAATGAGTGTGCATCATGTTGAATTCAAGTTGGAAGGCCATGCAATTGTGTATGAAAAATGGAATTTGAAAACATCCAAATGGTCCTTCAACTTGCACCCATGCACAAGTCCTTTGTTACTTTGGCCAAATGAGGTGATCTTGGACGTTTTGGAATGGTGAGGTCAAGGGAAACAACTTTCATGTTGAACACTTTTTCATTTGAGCTTGTATCATGATGAATTTTCAGTTGGATGTTTGGGAAATCAAACATATTTGAAAATTTTCTAAGTCCCAAGTCAAATGTTCACTTTTTCCACCTTGAATAACTTTTTCTATGGACTTCAAATGAGAAGCGTTCTTTAATGAAAGTTGTAGCTCTTTCAAACCTATTCAATTTAGTCATAAATTTGACCTCATTGGGATTTTGCATGAGGGAGTTATGCATTTTAGAAGTTGAGGAAAATCACTTGTTCAATGGTATTGGGCCAAAATGACCTATAATGTTTCTTTTTGGCACATGCATTTTCAAGTTGAATTTGAACTTCCTCCAAACATAAAAGTAGAAGTAAACACTTGAATTTGATCATTAGAATTTAATGGATTTCATCTCATAAAAATTGAGCAAGTTATCGTCTTGGAAAGTTGACCTCAAAACTAGGGTTCAGACAAAATGACCTATAGTCTTTCACCATTAAAATGACTTTCCAAGCAAAACTACGTCTAGACTTCAACATTAAAGTTTTTTGGAATGTCATTTTAAGTAACGTTTCTCATGGAATCATTTTCATATGACAGAAATTGAAGGAGATAAGGTCTATGGAACCCCAGTTTTGACTAGTTGACTTTCTCTGGTCAACCACCATGAACCATCTTTCTAGCTTGACATTCTCTTGACTTTTGGACTCATGGAGGATGATATATGTGTAGGATGATGTAATGTGCTAGGCCCATGAAATGATGTGTTCTGATCCAAAAATGAGTGTGCATCATGCTGAATTCAAGTTGGAAGGCCATGCAATTGTGTATGAAAAATGGAAGTTGAAAACATCCAAATGGTCCTTCAACTTGCACCCATGCACAAGTCCTTTGTTACTTTGGCCAAATGAGGTGATCTTGGACGTTTTGGAATGGTGAGGTCAAGGGAAACAACTTTCATGTTGAACACTTTTTCATTTGAGCTTGTATCATGATGAATTTTCAGTTGGATGTTTGGGAAATCAAACATATTTGAAAATTTTCTATGTCCCAAGTCAAATGTTCACTTTTTCCACCTTGAATAACTTTTTCTATGGACTTCAAATGAGAAGCGTTCTTTAATGAAAGTTGTAGCTCTTTCAAACCTATTCAATTTAGTCACAAATTTGACCTCATTGGGATTTTGCATGAAGGAGTTATGCATTTTAGAAGTTGAGGAAAATCACTTGTTCAATGGTATTGGGCCAAAATGACCTATAATGTTTCTTTTTGGCACATGCATTTTCAAGTTGAATTTGAACTTCCTCCAAACATAAAAGTAGAAGTAAACAACTTGAATTTGATCATTAGAATTTAATGGATTTCATCTCATAAAAATTGAGCAAGTTATCGTCTTCGAAAGTTGACCTCAAAACTAGGGTTCAGACAAAATGACCTATAGTCTTTCACCATAAAAAATGACTTTCCAAGCAAAACTACGTCTAGACTTCAACATTAAAGTTTTTTGGAATGTCATTTTAAGTAACGTTTCTCATGGAATCATTTTCATATGACAAAAATTGAAGGAGATAAGGTCTATGGAACCCCAGTTTTGACTAGTTGACTTTCTCTGGTCAACCACCATGAACCATCTTTCTAGCTTGACATTCTCTTGACTTTTGGACTCATGGAGGATGATATATGTGTAGGATGATGTAATGTGCTAGGCCCATGAAATGATGTGTTCTGATCCAAAAATGAGTGTGCATCATGCTGAATTCAAGTTGGAAGGCCATGCAATTGTGTATGAAAAATGGAAGTGGAAAACATCCAAATGGTCCTTCAACTTGCACCCATGCACAAGTCCTTTGTTACTTTGGCCAAATGAGGTGATCTTGGACGTTTTGGAATGGTGAGGTCAAGGGAAACAACTTTCATGTTGAACACTTTTTCATTTGAGCTTGTATCATGATGAATTTTCAGTTGGATGTTTGGGAAATCAAACATATTTGAAAATTTTCTATGTCCCAAGTCAAATGTTCACTTTTTCCACCTTGAATAACTTTTTCTATGGACTTCAAATGAGAAGCGTTCTTTAATGAAAGTTGTAGCTCTTTCAAACCTATTCAATTTAGTCACAAATTTGACCTCATTGGGATTTTGGATGAAGGAGTTATGCATTTTAGAAGTTGAGGAAAATCACTTGTTCAATGGTATTGGGCCAAAATGACCTATAATGTTTCTTTTTGGCACATGCATTTTCAAGTTGAATTTGAACTTCCTCCAAACATAAAACTAGAAGTAAACATCTTGAATTTGATCATTAGAATTTAATGGATTTCATCTCATAAAAATTGAGCAAGTTATCGTCTTGGAAAGTTGACCTCAAAACTAGGGTTCAGACAAAATGACCTATAGTCTTTCACCATAAAAATGACTTTCCAAGCAAAACTACGTCTAGACTTCAACATTAAAGTTTTTTGGAATGTCATTTTAAGTAACGTTTCTCATGGAATCATTTTCATATGACAAAAATTGAAGGAGATAAGTCTGTGGAACCCCAGTTTTGACTAGTTGACTTTCTCTGGTCAACCACCATGAACCATCTTTCTAGCTTGACATTCTCTTGACTTTTGGACTCATGGAGGATGATATATGTGTAGGATGATGTAATGTGCTAGGCCCATGAAATGATGTGTTTTGATCCAAAAATGAGTGTGCATCATGCTGAATTCAAGTTGGAAGGCCATGCAATTGTGTATGAAAAATGGAAGTGGAAAACATCCAAATGGTCCTTCAACTTGCACCCATGCACAAGTCCTTTGTTACTTTGGCCAAATGAGGTGATCTTGGACGTTTTGGAATGGTGAGGTCAAGGGAAACAACTTTCATGTTGAACACTTTTTCATTTGAGCTTGTATCATGATGAATTTTCAGTTGGATGTTTGGGAAATCAAACATATTTGAAAATTTCTAAGTCCCAAGTCAAATGTTCACTTTTTCCACCTTGAATAACTTTTTCTATGGACTTCAAATGAGAAGCGTTCTTTAATGAAAGTTGTAGCTCTTTCAAACCTATTCAATTTAGTCACAAATTTGACCTCATTGGGATTTTGCATGAGGAGTTATGCATTTTAGAAGTTGAGGAAAATCACTTGTTCAATGGTATTGGGCCAAAATGACCTATAATGTTTCTTTTTGGCACATGCATTTTCAAGTTGAATTTGAACTTCCTCCAAACATAAAAGTAGAAGTAAACATCTTGAATTTGATCATTAGAATTTAATGGATTTCATCTCATAAAAATTGAGCAAGTTATCGTCTTGGAAAGTTGACCTCAAAACTAGGGTTCAGACAAAATGACCTATAGTCTTTCACCATAAAAATGACTTTCCAAGCAAAACTACGTCTAGACTTCAACATTAAAGTTTTTTGGAATGTCATTTTAAGTAACGTTTCTCATGGAATCATTTTCATATGACAAAATTGAAGGAGATAAGGTCTATGGAACCCCAGTTTTGACTAGTTGACTTTCTCTGGTCAACCACCATGAACCATCTTTCTAGCTTGACATTCTCTTGACTTTTGGACTCATGGAGGATGATATATGTGTAGGATGATGTAATGTGCTAGGCCCATGAAATGATGTGTTCTGATCCAAAAATGAGTGTGCATCATGCTGAATTCAAGTTGGAAGGCCATGCAATTGTGTATGAAAAATGGAAGTGGAAAACATCCAAATGGTCCTTCAACTTGCACCCATGCACAAGTCCTTTGTTACTTTGGCCAAATGAGGTGATCTTGGACGTTTTGGAATGGTGAGGTCAAGGGAAACAACTTTCATGTTGAACACTTTTTCATTTGAGCTTGTATCATGATGAATTTTCAGTTGGATGTTTGGGAAATCAAACATATTTGAAAATTTTCTAAGTCCCAAGTCAAATGTTCACTTTTTCCACCTTGAATAACTTTTTCTATGGACTTCAAATGAGAAGCGTTCTTTAATGAAAGTTGTAGCTCTTTCAAACCTATTCAATTTAGTCACAAATTTGACCTCATTGGGATTTTGCATGAAGGAGTTATGCATTTTAGAAGTTGAGGAAAATCACTTGTTCAATGGTATTGGGCCAAAATGACCTATAATGTTTCTTTTTGGCACATGCATTTTCAAGTTGAATTTGAACTTCCTCCAAACATAAAAGTAGAAGTAAACATCTTGAATTTGATCATTAGAATTTAATGGATTTCATCTCATAAAAATTGAGCAAGTTATCGTCTTGGAAAGTTGACCTCAAAACTAGGGTTCAGACAAAATGACCTATAGTCTTTCACCATTAAAAATGACTTTCCAAGCAAAACTACATCTAGACTTCAACATTAAAGTTTTTTGGAATGTCATTTTAAGTAACGTTTCTCATGGAATCATTTTCATATGACAAAAATTGAAGGAGATAAGGTCTATGGAACCCCAGTTTTGACTAGTTGACTTTCTCTGGTCAACCACCATGAACCATCTTTCTAGCTTGACATTCTCTTGACTTTTGGACTCATGGAGGATGATATATGTGTAGGATGATGTAATGTGCTAGGCCCATGAAATGATGTGTTCTGATCCAAAAATGAGTGTGCATCATGCTGAATTCAAGTTGGAAGGCCATGCAATTGTGTATGAAAAATGGAAGTGGAAAACATCCAAATGGTCCTTCAACTTGCACCCATGCACAAGTCCTTTGTTACTTTGGCCAAATGAGGTGATCTTGGACGTTTTGGAATGGTGAGGTCAAGGGAAACAACTTTCATGTTGAACACTTTTTCATTTGAGCTTGTATCATGATGAATTTTCAGTTGGATGTTTGGGAAATCAAACATATTTGAAAATTTTCTATGTCCCAAGTCAAATGTTCACTTTTTCCACCTTGAATAACTTTTTCTATGGACTTCAAATGAGAAGCGTTCTTTAATGAAAGTTGTAGCTCTTTCAAACCTATTCAATTTAGTCACAAATTTGACCTCATTGGGATTTTGGATGAAGGAGTTATGCATTTTAGAAGTTGAGGAAAATCACTTGTTCAATGGTATTGGGCCAAAATGACCTATAATGTTTCTTTTTGGCACATGCATTTTCAAGTTGAATTTGAACTTCCTCCAAACATAAAACTAGAAGTAAACATCTTGAATTTGATCATTAGAATTTAATGGATTTCATCTCATAAAAATTGAGCAAGTTATCGTCTTGGAAAGTTGACCTCAAAACTAGGGTTCAGACAAAATGACCTATAGTCTTTCACCATAAAAAATGACTTTCCAAGCAAAACTACGTCTAGACTTCAACATTAAAGTTTTTTGGAATGTCATTTTAAGTAACGTTTCTCATGGAATCATTTTCATATGACAAAAATTGAAGGAGATAAGTCTGTGGAACCCCAGTTTTGACTAGTTGACTTTCTCTGGTCAACAACCATGAACCATCTTTCTAGCTTGACATTCTCTTGACTTTTGGACTCATGGAGGATGATATATGTGTAGGATGATGTAATGTGCTAGGCCCATGAAATGATGTGTTTGATCCAAAAATGAGTGTGCATCATGCTGAATTCAAGTTGGAAGGCCATGCAATTGTGTATGAAAAATGGAAGTGGAAAACATCCAAATGGTCCTTCAACTTGCACCCATGCACAAGTCCTTTGTTACTTTGGCCAAATGAGGTGATCTTGGACGTTTTGGAATGGTGAGGTCAAGGGAAACAACTTTCATGTTGAACACTTTTTCATTTGAGCTTGTATCATGATGAATTTTCAGTTGGATGTTTGGGAAATCAAACATATTTGAAAATTTTCTAAGTCCCAAGTCAAATGTTCACTTTTTCCACCTTGAATAACTTTTTCTATGGACTTCAAATGAGAAGCGTTCTTTAATGAAAGTTGTAGCTCTTTCAAACCTATTCAATTTAGTCACAAATTTGACCTCATTGGGATTTTGCATGAAGGAGTTATGCATTTTAGAAGTTGAGGAAAATCACTTGTTCAATGGTATTGGGCCAAAATGACCTATAATGTTTCTTTTTGGCACATGCATTTTCAAGTTGAATTTGAACTTCCTCCAAACATAAAAGTAGAAGTAAACATCTTGAATTTGATCATTAGAATTTAATGGATTTCATCTCATAAAAATTGAGCAAGTTATCGTCTTGGAAAGTTGACCTCAAAACTAGGGTTCAGACAAAATGACCTATAGTCTTTCACCATAAAAAATGACTTTCCAAGCAAAACTACGTCTAGACTTCAACATTAAAGTTTTTTGGAATGTCATTTTAAGTAACGTTTCTCATGGAATCATTTTCATATGACAAAAATTGAAGGAGATAAGGTCTATGGAACCCCAGTTTTGACTAGTTGACTTTCTCTGGTCAACCACCATGAACCATCTTTCTAGCTTGACATTCTCTTGACTTTTGGACTCATGGAGGATGATATATGTGTAGGATGATGTAATGTGCTAGGCCCATGAAATGATGTGTTCTGATCCAAAAATGAGTGTGCATCATGCTGAATTCAAGTTGGAAGGCCATGCAATTGTGTATGAAAAATGGAAGTGGAAAACATCCAAATGGTCCTTCAACTTGCACCCATGCACAAGTCCTTTGTTACTTTGGCCAAATGAGGTGATCTTGGACGTTTTGGAATGGTGAGGTCAAGGGAAACAACTTTCATGTTGAACACTTTTTCATTTGAGCTTGTATCATGATGAATTTTCAGTTGGATGTTTGGGAAATCAAACATATTTGAAAATTTTCTAAGTCCCAAGTCAAATGTTCACTTTTTCCACCTTGAATAACTTTTTCTATGGACTTCAAATGAGAAGCGTTCTTTAATGAAAGTTGTAGCTCTTTCAAACCTATTCAATTTAGTCACAAATTTGACCTCATTGGGATTTTGCATGAAGGAGTTATGCATTTTAGAAGTTGAGGAAAATCACTTGTTCAATGGTATTGGGCCAAAATGACCTATAATGTTTCTTTTTGGCACATGCATTTTCAAGTTGAATTTGAACTTCCTCCAAACATAAAAGTAGAAGTAAACATCTTGAATTTGATCATTAGAATTTAATGGATTTCATCTCATAAAAATTGAGCAAGTTATCGTCTTGGAAAGTTGACCTCAAAACTAGGGTTCAGACAAAATGACCTATAGTCTTTCACCATAAAAAATGACTTTCCAAGCAAAACTACGTCTAGACTTCAACATTAAAGTTTTTTGGAATGTCATTTTAAGTAACGTTTCTCATGGAATCATTTTCATATGACAAAAATTGAAGGAGATAAGGTCTATGGAACCCCAGTTTTGACTAGTTGACTTTCTCTGGTCAACCACCATGAACCATCTTTCTAGCTTGACATTCTCTTGACTTTTGGACTCATGGAGGATGATATATGTGTAGGATGATGTAATGTGCTAGGCCCATGAAATGATGTGTTCTGATCCAAAAATGAGTGTGCATCATGCTGAATTCAAGTTGGAAGGCCATGCAATTGTGTATGAAAAATGGAAGTGGAAAACATCCAAATGGTCCTTCAACTTGCACCCATGCACAAGTCCTTTGTTACTTTGGCCAAATGAGGTGATCTTGGACGTTTTGGAATGGTGAGGTCAAGGGAAACAACTTTCATGTTGAACACTTTTTCATTTGAGCTTGTATCATGATGAATTTTCAGTTGGATGTTTGGGAAATCAAACATATTTGAAAATTTTCTAAGTCCCAAGTCAAATGTTCACTTTTTCCACCTTGAATAACTTTTTCTATGGACTTCAAATGAGAAGCGTTCTTTAATGAAAGTTGTAGCTCTTTCAAACCTATTCAATTTAGTCACAAATTTGACCTCATTGGGATTTTGCATGAAGGAGTTATGCATTTTAGAAGTTGAGGAAAATCACTTGTTCAATGGTATTGGGCCAAAATGACCTATAATGTTTCTTTTTGGCACATGCATTTTCAAGTTGAATTTGAACTTCCTCCAAACATAAAAGTAGAAGTAAACATCTTGAATTTGATCATTAGAATTTAATGGATTTCATCTCATAAAAATTGAGCAAGTTATCGTCTTGGAAAGTTGACCTCAAAACTAGGGTTCAGACAAAATGACCTATAGTCTTTCACCATAAAAAATGACTTTCCAAGCAAAACTACGTCTAGACTTCAACATTAAAGTTTTTTGGAATGTCATTTTAAGTAACGTTTCTCATGGAATCATTTTCATATGACAAAAATTGAAGGAGATAAGGTCTATGGAACCCCAGTTTTGACTAGTTGACTTTCTCTGGTCAACCACCATGAACCATCTTTCTAGCTTGACATTCTCTTGACTTTTGGACTCATGGAGGATGATATATGTGTAGGATGATGTAATGTGCTAGGCCCATGAAATGATGTGTTCTGATCCAAAAATGAGTGTGCATCATGCTGAATTCAAGTTGGAAGGCCATGCAATTGTGTATGAAAAATGGAAGTGGAAAACATCCAAATGGTCCTTCAACTTGCACCCATGCACAAGTCCTTTGTTACTTTGGCCAAATGAGGTGATCTTGGACGTTTTGGAATGGTGAGGTCAAGGGAAACAACTTTCATGTTGAACACTTTTTCATTTGAGCTTGTATCATGATGAATTTTCAGTTGGATGTTTGGGAAATCAAACATATTTGAAAATTTTCTAAGTCCCAAGTCAAATGTTCACTTTTTCCACCTTGAATAACTTTTTCTATGGACTTCAAATGAGAAGCGTTCTTTAATGAAAGTTGTAGCTCTTTCAAACCTATTCAATTTAGTCACAAATTTGACCTCATTGGGATTTTGCATGAAGGAGTTATGCATTTTAGAAGTTGAGGAAAATCACTTGTTCAATGGTATTGGGCCAAAATGACCTATAATGTTTCTTTTTGGCACATGCATTTTCAAGTTGAATTTGAACTTCCTCCAAACATAAAAGTAGAAGTAAACATCTTGAATTTGATCATTAGAATTTAATGGATTTCATCTCATAAAAATTGAGCAAGTTATCGTCTTGGAAAGTTGACCTCAAAACTAGGGTTCAGACAAAATGACCTATAGTCTTTCACCATAAAAATGACTTTCCAAGCAAAACTACGTCTAGACTTCAACATTAAAGTTTTTTGGAATGTCATTTTAAGTAACGTTTCTCATGGAATCATTTTCATATGACAAAAATTGAAGGAGATAAGGTCTATGGAACCCCAGTTTTGACTAGTTGACTTTCTCTGGTCAACCACCATGAACCATCTTTCTAGCTTGACATTCTCTTGACTTTTGGACTCATGGAGGATGATATATGTGTAGGATGATGTAATGTGCTAGGCCCATGAAATGATGTGTTCTGATCCAAAAATGAGTGTGCATCATGCTGAATTCAAGTTGGAAGGCCATGCAATTGTGTATGAAAAATGGAAGTGGAAAACATCCAAATGGTCCTTCAACTTGCACCCATGCACAAGTCCTTTGTTACTTTGGCCAAATGAGGTGATCTTGGACGTTTTGGAATGGTGAGGTCAAGGGAAACAACTTTCATGTTGAACACTTTTTCATTTGAGCTTGTATCATGATGAATTTTCAGTTGGATGTTTGGGAAATCAAACATATTTGAAAATTTTCTAAGTCCCAAGTCAAATGTTCACTTTTTCCACCTTGAATAACTTTTTCTATGGACTTCAAATGAGAAGCGTTCTTTAATGAAAGTTGTAGCTCTTTCAAACCTATTCAATTTAGTCACAAATTTGACCTCATTGGGATTTTGCATGAAGGAGTTATGCATTTTAGAAGTTGAGGAAAATCACTTGTTCAATGGTATTGGGCCAAAATGACCTATAATGTTTCTTTTTGGCACATGCATTTTCAAGTTGAATTTGAACTTCCTCCAAACATAAAAGTAGAAGTAACAATCTTGAATTTGATCATTAGAATTTAATGGATTTCATCTCATAAAAATTGAGCAAGTTATCGTCTTGGAAAGTTGACCTCAAAACTAGGGTTCAGACAAAATGACCTATAGTCTTTCACCATAAAAAATGACTTTCCAAGCAAAACTACGTCTAGACTTCAACATTAAAGTTTTTTGGAATGTCATTTTAAGTAACGTTTCTCATGGAATCATTTTCATATGACAAAAATTGAAGGAGATAAGGTCTATGGAACCCCAGTTTTGACTAGTTGACTTTCTCTGGTCAACCACCATGAACCATCTTTCTAGCTTGACATTCTCTTGACTTTTGGACTCATGGAGGATGATATATGTGTAGGATGATGTAATGTGCTAGGCCCATGAAATGATGTGTTCTGATCCAAAAATGAGTGTGCATCATGCTGAATTCAAGTTGGAAGGCCATGCAATTGTGTATGAAAAATGGAAGTGGAAAACATCCAAATGGTCCTTCAACTTGCACCCATGCACAAGTCCTTTGTTACTTTGGCCAAATGAGGTGATCTTGGACGTTTTGGAATGGTGAGGTCAAGGGAAACAACTTTCATGTTGAACACTTTTTCATTTGAGCTTGTATCATGATGAATTTTCAGTTGGATGTTTGGGAAATCAAACATATTTGAAAATTTTCTAAGTCCCAAGTCAAATGTTCACTTTTTCCACCTTGAATAACTTTTTCTATGGACTTCAAATGAGAAGCGTTCTTTAATGAAAGTTGTAGCTCTTTCAAACCTATTCAATTTAGTCACAAATTTGACCTCATTGGGATTTTGCATGAAGGAGTTATGCATTTTAGAAGTTGAGGAAAATCACTTGTTCAATGGTATTGGGCCAAAATGACCTATAATGTTTCTTTTTGGCACATGCATTTTCAAGTTGAATTTGAACTTCCTCCAAACATAAAAGAAGAAGTAAACATCTTGAATTTGATCATTAGAATTTAATGGATTTCATCTCATAAAAATTGAGCAAGTTATCGTCTTGGAAAGTTGACCTCAAAACTAGGGTTCAGACAAAATGACCTATAGTCTTTCACCATAAAAAATGACTTTCCAAGCAAAACTACGTCTAGACTTCAACATTAAAGTTTTTTGGAATGTCATTTTAAGTAACGTTTCTCATGGAATCATTTTCATTAGACAAAAATTGAAGGAGATAAGGTCTATGGAACCCCAGTTTTGACTAGTTGACTTTCTCTGGTCAACCACCATGAACCATCTTTCTAGCTTGACATTCTCTTGACTTTTCGACTCATGGAGGATGATATATGTGTAGGATGATGTAATGTGCTAGGCCCATGAAATGATGTGTTCTGATCCAAAAATGAGTGTGCATCATGCTGAATTCAAGTTGGAAGGCCATGCAATTGTGAATGAAAAATGGAAGTGGAAAACATCCAAATGGTCCTTCAACTTGCACCCATGCACAAGTCCTTTGTTACTTTGGCCAAATGAGGTGATCTTGGACGTTTTGGAATGGTGAGGTCAAGGGAAACAACTTTCATGTTGAACACTTTTTCATTTGAGCTTGTATCATGATGAATTTTCAGTTGGATGTTTGGGAAATCAAACATATTTGAAAATTTTCTAAGTCCCAAGTCAAATGTTCACTTTTTCCACCTTGAATAACTTTTTCTATGGACTTCAAATGAGAAGCGTTCTTTAATGAAAGTTGTAGCTCTTTCAAACCTATTCAATTTAGTCACAAATTTGACCTCATTGGGATTTTGCATGAAGGAGTTATGCATTTTAGAAGTTGAGGAAAATCACTTGTTCAATGGTATTGGGCCAAAATGACCTATAATGTTTCTTTTTGGCACATGCATTTTCAAGTTGAATTTGAACTTCCTCCAAACATAAAAGTAGAAGTAACAATCTTGAATTTGATCATTAGAATTTAATGGATTTCATCTCATAAAAATTGAGCAAGTTATCGTCTTGGAAAGTTGACCTCAAAACTAGGGTTTAGACAAAATGACCTATAGTCTTTCACCATAAAAAATGACTTTCCAAGCAAAACTACGTCTAGACTTCAACATTAAAGTTTTTTGGAATGTCGTTTTAAGTAACGTTTCTCATGGAATCATTTTCATTAGACAAAAATTGAAGGAGATAAGGTCTATGGAACCCCAGTTTTGACTAGTTGACTTTCTCTGGTCAACCACCATGAACCATCTTTCTAGCTTGACATTCTCTTGACTTTTGGACTCATGGAGGATGATATATATGTAGGATGATGTAATGTGCTAGGCCCATGAAATGATGTGTTCTGATCCAAAAATGAGTGTGCATCATGCTGAATTCAAGTTGGAAGGCCATGCAATTGTGTATGAAAAATGGAAGTGGAAAACATCCAAATGGTCCTTCAACTTGAACCCATGCACAAGTCCTTTGTTACTTTGGCCAAATGAGGTGATCTTGGACGTTTTGGAATGGTGAGGTCAAGGGAAACAACTTTCATGTTGAACACTTTTTCATTTGAGCTTGTATCATGATGAATTTTCAGTTGGATGTTTGGGAAATCAAACATATTTGAAAATTTTCTAAGTCCCAAGTCAAATGTTCACTTTTTCCACCTTGAATAACTTTTTCTATGGACTTCAAATGAGAAGCGTTCTTTAATGAAAGTTGTAGCTCTTTCAAACCTATTCAATTTAGTCACAAATTTGACCTCATTGGGATTTTGCATGAAGGAGTTATGCATTTTAGAAGTTGAGGAAAATCACTTGTTCAATGGTATTGGGCCAAAATGACCTATAATGTTTCTTTTTGGCACATGCATTTTCAAGTTGAATTTGAACTTCCTCCAAACATAAAAGTAGAAGTAACAATCTTGAATTTGATCATTAGAATTTAATGGATTTCATCTCATAAAAATTGAGCAAGTTATCGTCTTGGAAAGTTGACCTCAAAACTAGGGTTTAGACAAAATGACCTATAGTCTTTCACCATAAAAAATGACTTTCCAAGCAAAACTACGTCTAGACTTCAACATTAAAGTTTTTTGGAATGTCGTTTTAAGTAACGTTTCTCATGGAATCATTTTCATATGACAAAAATTGAAGGAGATAAGGTCTATGGAACCCTAGTTTTGACTAGTTGACTTTCTCTGGTCAACCACCATGAACCATCTTTCTAGCTTGACATTCTCTTGACTTTTGGACTCATGGAGGATGATATATATGTAGGATGATGTAATGTGCTAGGCCCATGAAATGATGTGTTCTGATCCAAAAATGAGTGTGCATCATGTTGAATTCAAGTTGGAAGGCCATGCAATTGTGTATGAAAAATGGAAGTGGAAAACATCCAAATGGTCCTTCAACTTGAACCCATGCACAAGTCCTTTGTTACTTTGGCCAAATGAGGTGATCTTGGACGTTTTGGAATGGTGAGGTCAAGGGAAACAACTTTCATGTTGAACACTTTTTCATTTGAGCTTGTATCATGATGAATTTTCAGTTGGATGTTTGGGAAATAAAACATATTTGAAAATTTTCTATGTCCCAAGTCAAATGTTCACTTTTTCCACCTTGAATAACTTTTTCTATGGACTTCAAATGAGAAGCGTTCTTTAATTAAAGTTGTAGCTCTTTCAAACCTAATTAATTTAGTCACAAATTTGACCTCATTGGGATTTTGCATGAAGGAGTTATGCATTTTAGAAGTTGAGGAAAATCACTTGTTCTATGGTATTGGGCCAAAATGACCTATAATGTTTCTTTTTGGCACATGCATTTTCAAGTTGAATTTGAACTTCCTCCAAACATAAAAGTAGAAGTAAACATCTTGAATTTGATCATTAGAATTTAATGGATTTCATCTCATAAAAATTGAGCAAGTTATCGTCTTGGAAAGTTGACATCAAAACTAGGGTTCAGACAAAATGACCTATAGTCTTTCACCATAAAAAATGACTTTCCAAGCAAAACTACGTATAGACTTCAACATTAAAGTTTTTTGGAATGTCATTTTAAGTAACGTTTCTCATGGAATCATTTTCATATGACAAAAATTGAAGGAGATAAGGTCTATGGAACCCCAGTTTTGACTAGTTGACTTTCTCTGGTCAACCACCATGAACCATCTTTCTAGCTTGACATTCTCTTGACTTTTGGACTCATGGAGGATGATATATCTGTAGGATGATGTAATGTGCTAGGCCCATGAAATGATGTGTTCTGATCCAAAAATGAGTGTGCATCATGCTGAATTCAAGTTGGAAGGCCATGCAATTGTGTATGAAAAATGGAAGTGGAAAACATCCAAATGGTCCTTCAACTTGCACCCATGCACAAGTCCTTTGTTACTTTGGCCAAATGAGGTGATCTTGGACGTTTTGGAATGGTGAGGTCAAGGGAAAAAACTTTCATGTTGAACACTTTTTTATTTGAGCTTGTATCATGATGAATTTTCAATTGGATGTTTGGGAAATCAAACATATTTGAAAATTTTCTAAGTCCCAAGTCAAATGTTCACTTTTTCCACCTTGAATAACTTTTTCTATGGACTTCAAATGAGAAGCGTTCTTTAATGAAAGTTGTAGCTCTTTCAAACCTATTCAATTTAGTCACAAATTTGACCTCATTGGGATTTTGCATGAAGGAGTTATGCATTTTAGAAGTTGAGGAAAATCACTTGTTCAATGGTATTGGGCCAAAATGACCTATAATGTTTCTTTTTGGCACATGCATTTTCAAGTTGAATTTGAACTTCCTCCAAACTTAAAAGTAGAAGTAACAATCTTGAATTTGATCATTAGAATTTAATGGATTTCATCTCATAAAAATTGAGCAAGTTATCGTCTTGGAAAGTTGACCTCAAAACTAGGGTTCAGACAAAATGACCTATAGTCTTTCACCATAAAAAATGACTTTCCAAGCAAAACTACGTCTAGACTTCAACCTTAAAGTTTTTTGGAATATCATTTTGAGTAACGTTTCTCATGGAATCATTTTCATATGACAAAAATTAAGGAGATAAGGTCTATGGAACCCTAGTTTTGACTAGTTGACTTTCTCTGGTCAACCACCATGAACCATCTTTCTAGCTTGACATTCTCTTGACTTTTGGACTCATGGAGGATGATATATGTGTAGGATGATGTAATGTGCTAGGCCCATGAAATGATGTGTTCTGATCCAAAAATGAGTGTGCATCATGTTGAATTCAAGTTGGAAGGCCATGCAATTGTGTATGAAAAATGGAAGTGGAAAACATCCAAATGGTCCTTCAACTTGAACCCATGCACAAGTCCTTTGTTACTTTGGCCAAATGAGGTGATCTTGGACGTTTTGGAATGGTGAGGTCAAGGGAAACAACTTTCATGTTGAACACTTTTTCATTTGAGCTTGTATCATGATGAATTTTCAGTTGGATGTTTGGGAAATAAAACATATTTGAAAATTTTCTATGTCCCAAGTCAAATGTTCACTTTTTCCACCTTGAATAACTTTTTCTATGGACTTCAAATGAGAAGCGTTCTTTAATTAAAGTTGTAGCTCTTTCAAACCTAATTAATTTAGTCACAAATTTGACCTCATTGGGATTTTGCATGAAGGAGTTATGCATTTTAGAAGTTGAGGAAAATCACTTGTTCTATGGTATTGGGCCAAAATGACCTATAATGTTTCTTTTTGGCACATGCATTTTCAAGTTGAATTTGAACTTCCTCCAAACATAAAAGTAGAAGTAAACATCTTGAATTTGATCATTAGAATTTAATGGATTTCATCTCATAAAAATTGAGCAAGTTATCGTCTTGGAAAGTTGACATCAAAACTAGGGTTCAGACAAAATGACCTATAGTCTTTCACCATAAAAAATGACTTTCCAAGCAAAACTACATATAGACTTCAACATTAAAGTTTTTTGGAATGTCATTTTAAGTAACGTTTCTCATGGAATCATTTTCATATGACAAAAATTGAAGGAGATAAGGTCTATGGAACCCCAGTTTTGACTAGTTGACTTTCTCTGGTCAACCACCATGAACCATCTTTCTAGCTTGACATTCTCTTGACTTTTGGACTCATGGAGGATGATATATCTGTAGGATGATGTAATGTGCTAGGCCCATGAAATGATGTGTTCTGATCCAAAAATGAGTGTGCATCATGCTGAATTCAAGTTGGAAGGCCATGCAATTGTGTATGAAAAATGGAAGTGGAAAACATCCAAATGGTCCTTCAACTTGCACCCATGCACAAGTCCTTTGTTACTTTGGCCAAATGAGGTGATCTTGGACGTTTTGGAATGGTGAGGTCAAGGGAAAAAACATTCATGTTGAACACTTTTTTATTTGAGCTTGTATCATGATGAATTTTCAGTTGGATGTTTGGGAAATCAAACATATTTGAAAATTTTCTAAGTCCCAAGTCAAATGTTCACTTTTTCCACCTTGAATAACTTTTTCTATGGACTTCAAATGAGAAGCGTTCTTTAATGAAAGTTGTAGCTCTTTCAAACCTATTCAATTTAGTCACAAATTTGACCTCATTGGGATTTTGCATGAAGGAGTTATGCATTTTAGAAGTTGAGGAAAATCACTTGTTCAATGGTATTGGGCCAAAATGACCTATAATGTTTCTTTTTGGCACATGCATTTTCAAGTTGAATTTGAACTTCCTCCAAACATAAAAGTAGAAGTAACAATCTTGAATTTGATCATTAGAATTTAATGGATTTCATCTCATAAAAATTGAGCAAGTTATCGTCTTGGAAAGTTGACCTCAAAACTAGGGTTCAGACAAAATGACCTATAGTCTTTCACCATAAAAAATGACTTTCCAAGCAAAACTACGTCTAGACTTCAACCTTAAAGTTTTTTGGAATATCATTTTGAGTAACGTTTCTCATGGAATCATTTTCATATGACAAAAATTTAAGGAGATAAGGTCTATGGAACCCTAGTTTTGACTAGTTGACTTTCTCTGGTCAACCACCATGAACCATCTTTCTAGCTTGACATTCTCTTGACTTTTGGACTCATGGAGGATGATATATGTGTAGGATGATGTAATGTGCTAGGCCCATGAAATGATGTGTTCTGATCCAAAAATGAGTGTGCATCATGTTGAATTCAAGTTGGAAGGCCATGCAATTGTGTATGAAAAATGGAAGTGGAAAACATCCAAATGGTCCTTCAACTTGAACCCATGCACAAGTCCTTTGTTACTTTGGCCAAATGAGGTGATCTTGGACGTTTTGGAATGGTGAGGTCAAGGGAAACAACTTTCATGTTGAACACTTTTTCATTTGAGCTTGTATCATGATGAATTTTCAGTTGGATGTTTGGGAAATAAAACATATTTGAAAATTTTCTATGTCCCAAGTCAAATGTTCACTTTTTCCACCTTGAATAACTTTTTCTATGGACTTCAAATGAGAAGCGTTCTTTAATTAAAGTTGTAGCTCTTTCAAACCTAATTAATTTAGTCACAAATTTGACCTCATTGGGATTTTGCATGAAGGAGTTATGCATTTTAGAAGTTGAGGAAAATCACTTGTTCTATGGTATTGGGCCAAAATGACCTATAATGTTTCTTTTTGGCACATGCATTTTCAAGTTGAATTTGAACTTCCTCCAAACATAAAAGTAGAAGTAAACATCTTGAATTTGATCATTAGAATTTAATGGATTTCATCTCATAAAAATTGAGCAAGTTATCGTCTTGGAAAGTTGACCTCAAAACTAGGGTTCAGACAAAATGACCTATAGTCTTTCACCATAAAAAATGACTTTCCAAGCAAAACTACGTCTAGACTTCAACATTAAAGTTTTTTGGAATGTCGTTTTAAGTAACGTTTCTCATGGAATCATTTTCATATGACAAAAATTGAAGGAGATAAGGTCTATGGAACACCAGTTTTGACTAGTTGACTTTCTCTGGTCAACCACCATGAACCATCTTTCTAGCTTGACATTCTCTTGACTTTTGGATTCACGGAGGATGATATATGTGTAGGATGATGTAATGTGCTAGGCCCATGAAATGATGTGCTCTGATCCAAAAATGAGTGTGCATCATGCTGAATTCAAGTTGGAAGGCCATGCAATTGTGTATGAAAAATGGAAGTTGAAAACATCCAAATGGTCCTTCAACTTGCACCCATGCACAAGTCCTTTGTTACTTTGGCCAAATGAGGTGATCTTGGACGTTTTGGAATGGTGAGGTCAAGGGAAACAACTTTCATGTTGAACACTTTTTCATTTGAGCTTGTATCATGATGAATTTTCAGTTGGCTGTTTGGGAAATCAAACATGTTTGAAAATTTTCTATGTCCCAAGTCAAATGTTCACTTTTTCCACCTTGAATAACTTTTTCTATGGACTTCAAATGAGAAGCGTTCTTTAATGAAAGTTGTAGCTCTTTCAAACCTATTCAATTTAGTCACAAATTTGACCTCATTGGGATTTTGCATGAAGGAGTTATGCATTTTAGAAGTTGAGGAAAATCACTTGTTCTATGGTATTGGGCCAAAATGACCTATGTCGCATCACGCGAAAAACCGGCGGGAAAACAAGAACAACAGAGCCGCCACCGTGCGTTATTTATCCCAAAAGAGGGAAAGGAAACGCTCAGAGTAAACCTGGAAAAGACGTGGTCTCGCGACCAAAGAGAATGGGTTCGGGAGTCGGTTATGCGAAGGGAAGGTATTAGCACCCCTACGCATCCGTCGTACTCGACGGGATCCATGCACAATAGGAAGGAAAATGATTGCTAAAACACTGCTCAGACACACACACACACTGGCTGAAAGAGACACAAGAAAACAGACAAGACTGACTCGGCAGGATGTCGCATCCTGGGCCTACTTAGTCTATCAAGCATAGACATCAGAGTCGAAGTAGTTCGGATGGGGAAACGACACATGCTCGCTAGGATGTCGCATCCTATGCATACGTATCTCCTTGGACGAAGGAGAATCAGAGCATTCGTAGCTCGGCTGACACGCACACAGACAAACAAGACACAGGCAAACGTGGAGCCCGAATGCCAATCACTGGACTTACATCAGCATCCGAACCAAACATACGCACACTGGAACCCAAATGCCACTCGATGGACTTACATCAGCTTCCAAGCACACAACAGCACAACAAGTTAATAGGGAGTCGGGGACTCAGCCTATAACTGTCAAACACACACAAAAAAGAAAAAGGGCGCCCGGAGAGATCAGCTCAATCTCCTGCCTACATACTTCATCTGGTATGAAGATCAGAGCGATGTAGTTCCCCTACAGAGGGATACAGGACTAGCCTAACCAGATAACAGAGGGAGACACAACTAGGGAGACTACGACTCGAGCCTAGATGTTATCATGCAAATTCATCCCTAAGTTAAGGTTTCTAGCTAACTGGCACAGGGAGCCAGCCTATCCTAGACATGACTTGCACAGGAAGCAAGCCACACACACACGCTTAACTTGCACAGGAAGCAAGCCAAGCAAAACCTAACTTGCACAGGAAGCAAGTCTAAACTAACCCTAACTCGCACAGGAAGCAAGTCAAACAAACATACAAGCACAGATAGCACACACTATACACAAGCAAGTGGCTCAAACAAGGGTTAGGTTTTAGTCGAGGGGTCATATCAACCTCAACAAACAAACCTCTGGAACTGGGTAAATGTTGCTCTTAACCTTGCCATTGAGAGACTAAGGTGAAGCAGATGAAAGGTGAGTGAAGATAAGACTTCACAGCTCTTATCCCTGGCCTGGGAGAGCTCAAGACAAGAATGTGTGGGTTCAGAAAGTGGGAACCCTTCTACACATTTAAAACTGACTTAACTGTACAATTGTACAAGATCTTGGGTTTTTATCTGTAATGCATCAACACAGTGGTGTGAGCAAAACAGAAGACACACTGAATAGCAGGGGATAGGTTGCATATCCCTTGGGTTCTGCCAATTGCCTCTTCACTTAGGAGGTCTTTGACTCTATGCAAGGACAAAATTAAACAATCACAAACATTGCCTCTTAAGGAGGACTTCAGACAGTTGCCTGGCCAAGTAACAGGCCAGGTCTTCCAGACTACATGAAGAAAAAGAGATATACCTCAATGCAAATTGCTTATACAAGCAAAGCAAAGCAAAAAAAAGTTCACAAGGAACTAAGCAGCTAAAAGCACCTGAAATAGTCAAGCAGATGTTAGTATGCAACTTCAAAACAAAGCAAAAAGAAACAGACATCAACAGTTAATTGGGGGCCAATGGATGTGCAAGGCACAAGGCTCAAGGCATGTGAGCCAAGCCACCTACAAAACAAACAAGTTAGACAAGGATATTTAAGCAAGCTCAATCAAAAAGAAATGGTTTCATTGGTCACTTGTTGGTCAACCTGAAAACACAAGCTCAAAAGTGAGTAACAGGACCACTAGGACAAGCCTAGGGTCAAAAAGGAATGGAAAAGTCAAAACAGCAAAGGGCAAGCATCCAAAATCATGTTCAAACCATTAAGAAACACAACCAATTGGGTTCACATTCATATCAATCATCATCATCATTTCATGAACAAATTAGGTCAAAACATGGCATTTAGAAGCTCATAGAAGTCAACAGCAAGACTTGCATCAAAAGTAATCTTAAACATTTCCAAAAATCACCAAATAAATCATGATCAATCACAACCCACAGCATGGTAAGCATGTCAAATTTCATCTCATTTGGACAAGTGGAAGGCAGTCAATGAAAATCAGAAAGTCAAAGCAATTTTGAACATGCTCAATGAAGTCAACCAAACATGCATCAACTTAGAAAATCATAAATCAGAAATGGTGTATGATAAATGAATGGGACTAAAACCATGGCAAAGATGAGGATGTCTAGTTATCTCATGTGAAATTTCATGTCCATCCAATAAGGTATGAGAATTTCACAAATGGAATGGGAACAAGTGTCACAAAAAGTCAACATATGACTAAACAGGGGAGAAAATCTCAAACAATTAGGAAATGCCACAAATAATTCCAAGAAAATTCACATGTAAACTAGACATACAAAAGTAGGTTCATGCAAAAATTCAATCCATTTTGAGGTCAAGAAGCATGGTAATGAAAATCATGAAGTTGGACATCAATGGTGTGACACAAATTGTCACACCCTAATTCAAAAAATCATAACTCACAAACCACAAATGATAAATTCACAAACTCTACACCAAAATCACCATGAGTGTGTCTAGTTTAAGCACAAAAAATTGGAGAGCCATTGGATGAAGTATCATCATTTCACAAATGTTTTGGCAAAGTGTACAAAATGTGCATACATGTCACAAACCCTAATACCAATTAAAATTCATTGATCAAAAAAAATCTGGAAAAATGATGATAAAAAAACTAGAGATCATGATGAAGCTAATGCAAAAAATCCCATTAAATTTGGATCAAAATTGGAGATGTTATGATTTTTGTAAGTTGGAAGATCAAAGTGAAATAAAATGGAAAAAAAACATGATTTAATGGGACTCATGCCACGCTGTGGCATTTTTGTAATTAAAACTCCCACTTATCAAAACGCGGCCGTTTTGGCCTGGGAAAAGAAATAATTTGATTGGTCAGTGGGGACCAAGGCCATGTACACGTGAATGGAGTGAAAAACCTGGGAAATGCATTTTGAAAGCTAGGGTTTCAGGTACAGTGTTCCTTCATCATCTTCAATCAAATTCAAAAACGAATTTTTCCAGAAATGCCAATTGAAGGCATCAATCGAACCAGCCAAGATCACACATCAAAGATACATCATTCATTTCCCTTAAAATACACTAACAATCATGAATCGAAGCTAAACATATTTCAACATCAAACTTAAACATGGCATAACTTCCAAAATAACCAACCATTTTTAAAACTAAAACCACTGTCAAGCTCAGCATGGAAAGATCTTTTGAAAACATGTATTGGTTTAGTAAAAGGAGGGGGTCGAATCCATACCAGTTCTGAGGAACAGTCGTGATTCAGTTGCCTTTTCGTGTGTTTGGCTTGAAACAGATGAAGCAAGGCCCTCCAAATGATGGTTGGTGAAGGTTCTTTGGCTTGCAATAGCTTGGAAGGGCTTCAAGCTTGGACTGTCATGGATGAATGCTCTGCAAAATCAGTGTTGCAAGAAGCCTCTACACGTGGAGAAACCATGTTGGAATGAGCTCAAGATGTTGTTTTGATGATGAATCAACAAAAGCAAGGTTAGGTTATTTGGAGTTTCTTGACAGATTTTGAACAATGCCAAAGATGAAGTTTTTGAGCAAATGAAAGAACCAAGGTTTTTTCCTGTGTTAGATCTGTTTAATGGCTGCTGCTGAAGTTTCAAAATGATGCTTGGATGGTTTTTTAGGCAAGACAATGCTCGGTCTCTTTGGAGTTTGGGACAGCTTTTGGAAAATGCCAAGAGTGAAGTTTTTGAGAGAATGTGAACCAAGGTTTTTCTTGCTGGTTTGTGGCTGCAACTTGTGTTTTCCAAATGATGAATGGACGGTGAAGATAGCAATGCAAGGCTTGGTCCTTTTGGAGTTTTTGGACAGACTTTTGAAAATGCCAAGGAAGGTGATGTTCTTAGAGAATGAATGATGTTTTTGTCTGCAAGATGATGGCTGCTCCTAGTGGTTTTCCATGACAGAAAATTGATGATAACCTGCTGTTTTCTGAGTGCAAGGCATGGTTCATGGATATGTGGGATATGGTGGTTGCAAATTGTACTTTTCTTCCCATGTTTCAAGCAAGTTGGCATGGGCTATGTACTTCATGGGAATGGGCTTGCAAACATATTTTAAATAACATTTCTGAACATATTCCAATGGCCAAGTGGTAAAAAAATGATTATATCAAAAAGTCAACCCTTGGTCAAACTTGAATTTAAATGAGACGAGTCAAAAAATTCCATTTTGATTGGCAAGGTTTTGGTGTATGAAATTTATATTTTTGGAAAGAGGGGAACAAATGTGACTTGTAGGAAAAAACCCCACCCAAATTGGCCAAATGGTTTGAGAGATATGGCCTTTTGAAGTTCAAGAATTTGCGAAAATGATTTGATCACAACTTGCCAACCATACATGGGAATTGAGAGTTCTTGGACTTTTTGGAAATGGGAGAACAAGATCTTCAACTTTCATGTTGGGCAAAAATTCATTTGAAGCTTGTATCATGATGTAAGTTTGAGGATCAAGACTTTCCATTTTGGGCAGGTTTCAGTTACAGGTCCAGTTTCCGTTTTTTGGAAATTTCTGATCTGACTTCAAATTCTTCCATGATGGTGTTTGACATGATATATGAAGACTATATGGACATGAATGAGACCTCTCAAACCAATTTCCATCATCAAATCACTGATTAAATGGACAGTTGACCAACAGTTGACTTTTAGGGTTTCTGACTGATTGTGCATTGACTGATGACCTCTGAGCCTCCAATCCTTGACCAAAACATCTCAAATGGATCCCCAAGTCATGTGAACATGTTGGACAAACCCTAGGGCCTTGGCTCCTTGAGAATTGTGCTTGCTTGCTTGACCGACTGATCTCCTGACTAGTTTAACCTAATTCCTTGATTGGCTTGCACTTGAGGCAAAAGAGGCAATGCAATGCTATGCAATGGACCATGATATGCTATGACCTAATATGAAAATGTATGTACAATGATAGGTGCAAATTTGAGGTGCTACAGCTGCCCCTATTCAATCAGCTGGGAACCCGAATGGATGAGAGCAACGACTGTCAGACTTTCAGGGTAAACAGGGATTGAATACCAAGAACCGTAGAATTTTCACAATACAGGGATCCACCAATGGAAACGTCCACTGGGATTTGATATTTATTGCTGGGTATATATTTTTTGGTTTTGTTTTCAAAGGGTACGGCCACATCCAGACATCACAACGATGGTGAATGGGAAAAGAAAACACAACTAGATGCCAACGGACAACTAAGAAAAACTCGACGTTTATCGGGACCAACGGAGAGGTAACCAGACGTTATTGAATAACTGGAAGGGATACCACCATACGTCAGAGGACGTAATGGGAAAAACTCAACGTTTACCAAGACCAACGGAGAGGTAAATCCACGTGGGGACAGGTACAACTAGACGTCATAGGACGAATAGGAAAAACTCGACGTTTATCGACACCAACGGGGAGGAGGAAAACTTCTTCGATTCGAAAAATCGGAAATTGGCCTGAACGCCACCTCGGTCTGAATACCGGAAAATTGGCCTGAGTGCCATGAGTACATCGACCTGATTGTCGGAAACTTCTTCGGTCTGAATACCGGAAAAAACATAAGTACATCGACCTGATCGTCGGAAACTTCTTCGGTCTGAATACCGGGAGATTGGCCTGAGTGCCATGAGTACATCGACCTGATCGTCGGAAACTCCTTCGGTCTGAATACCGGAAAAAACATAAGTACATCGACCTGATCGTCGGAAACTTCTTCGGTCTGAATACCGGGAGATTGGCCTGAGTGCCATGAGTACATCGACCTGATCGTCGGAAACTCCTTCGGTCTGAATACCGGAAAATTGGCCTGAGTGCCATGAGTACATCGACCTGATCGTCGGAAACTCCTTCGGTCTGAATACCGGAAAAACATAAGTACATCGACCTGACCGTCGGAAACTTCTTCGGTCTGAATACCGGAAAAAGCATGAGACATCGACCTGATCGTCGGAAACTTCTTCGGTCTGAATACCGGGAGATTGGCTTGAGTGCCATGAGTACATCGACCTGATCGTCGGAAACTCCTTCGGTCTGAATACCGGAAAATTGGCCTGAGTGCCATGAGTACATCGACCTGATCGTCGGAAACTCCTTCGGTCTGAATACCGGAAAAACATAAGTACATCGACCTGACCGTCGGAAACTTCTTCGGTCTGAATACCGGAAAAAGCATGAGACATCGACCTGATCGTCGGAAACTTCTTCGGTCTGAATACCGGAAAAAACATGAGACATATTATCTATAGCCGTCAAAACGTAGATAATACACTCGCATGGAAGATTATCCATAACCGGGTTGTAGGTTGTTAAATGAATAATCGACCGAAAAGAAAGGCATCTGGGTACCAGACTAGGTATGCAGCAGATGACCAATCAAAAGAGGATAAAGCTGCTTACTCGGAGCAAGTATCCAAAAAGAAGGGGAAGACCCAATGGGGACAATACTGCTTGATCAAGGCAAGTATCCAGAGGGGAAAGAATATCAATACCACAAACCGGATACCAATAACTGCAAAGAGGGGATTACATCTACCGGTTAGTAGGCGGGAAAACCACGGAAAAGTAACCAGTCATCCATAGGATGAACACACAGGGTTAACTCCACCAGGGGGATGAAAGTGGGATTTTACAACTACCAGCTAGTAGGTAGAAAACCACAAAGATAGGACTTACAACTACCGGGTTGTAGGTAGAGGCCAACAAATTCCGCTGAGGATGAAATGAATGAGTGCCGGTTAGTGAGCGACTATTCATTTATGCCCCAGGGCAGCACAAGAGATAGTCAACAAGAAGCCAATTTAGGATCGATCCAAAAAGGCAGACTGAATCAAGACACATCCTAATGAGGAAAGAACTCAATAGGGAAAACCCATCCCATTAGGGAGGGAACGGAAGCAACCGTCATCCACGAGGATGTATCTCAGTGGGGAAATGGCAGGAAAAGATTGACACTTTCTGCTTAAGGGGTAGACTCTACATGGAGAGATCAGACACACCCATATCTGCTTAAGGAAAAAAGACCCAAGCTGGCAAGACGCTAACAATTGGGGAGTAACACTGCTGGGGATACCCACTCGACTGAGGAATCACTTGTTGGGAAAACACCAACCTCTCAACCATGCTGATGAACCCAATCCTGAAGCCGATCCAATGGCGCGATGCTAAACTCTTTCCAACAACCCAACCTCGGCTGGTCACCACGGCCTAGGGCTAATGGATATGCTTGCAACGTTGATGCATGAGTTTTTTCTTGCTTTACACAATGCCCCATGATCATGGAAATGCTATGCACTAATGATGCGATATGCTATGCTTATCTAAATGCTGAATGCATAAACACACGTCTCCTTCAGAGACAACACCGGGGAACTCCAGGAACTGTGCTGGGGATCCTATAACCATGCCAACTTCCATCCTGCTGGGGAAAGACAAACCTTGCTGGGGAAAAACCATCAACACAACCTCTGCTGGGAAGACAGCTTCAGACTTGGAAAACAGTCACAACTCCGCTGGGGATACGGCCACCTTTAGGCTTGCTGAGGAGACACTGATCTCGAATCTGTTATGGAGGTAACGCTCTCACACCTACTGGGGAAATACAGCTTATTAGACACGGAACACCTGTCGAGTCGCCGAACAGCGGCATCCATCGTCCACCCATAGTGTCGGCTTTCCTCTTTTACGAACTCCCAGACGCTTCTGGACTTTTCTGCTCCATCATCTTGTATTCCCAATCTCGTCCGTACTCCACGGGGATCGAACTTCTGATATTCATACAAACTTTCCAATCATCAGACTTTGAAGAGTCTTCTTGATTAACTTTCCAGGACCGTCGTCGTAATCCTTCACTGTCTTTTCACCGTTCAACTATCCCTTGCCCCTGATTTGGCTCTGCAGGGATCTCTTGTCATAAAGGCTTCACATCACCACTGACAAGTGAATGAATATATCCAACAGTACTTGCACAAGAGATTGTTAGATAAAAACGTGCCCCAGGTATGACCCAGGTGTTCTGATATTTCAATACTTAGGTTACTCAAACTTCCGAGTAATATTTCCAGATTTCAATCTCACAAGCATGCATCAGAAGGGACCTCTATGTTTCAAAAATGCAAATATTCTTATCAAAATGAATAGATGTTTTCGTAATCAAAACAGTAATGACACAAAAACAAAATTTATTTGACCGAACACACGCTTTATTGACTGAAACAAAAGATGGCTCAGAATTGAGCAACACACAAGAAGCAAACCCTGGAAAGAGGTGATTGCGCACAAAGGAAAAATTCTACCCTATTGGCAATGCGGAACCGTGATCTCATCGGGTTCCAACTCGGTTACACCTCATATGTCCTCAAGACTTCCCGCACTTTCTGTCTTCTGAACGAGACGCTTCCGATCGGTCTCTGTCAGAGATTAGCCAAGTCATCAAGAGCACAAACTATCATGCTGGACGCAGTTGTTCGTTTCATTCCCTCTTTTGCCTGGACCGCCCTTTCGGGTTTCAGTCCACCGGGATACCCTTTTTTGCCCAAGTCGCCCTTGCGGGTTTTCAACTTGCCGGGTGTACAGTTCTTTTCTTTTATCTTTATCCCTAACTTTTGCCCGAACCTTTCTCTTTTTCTTGGTTTGTCGGGATGCCCATTTTTTGCCTGGACTCTTTATTCTTTTTTTTTTGTCCAGCGGGTTTCTTTCACGAAATATTTTCTAACTGCGTCCGCACTCACAGGGAATGGAAAATCGTCGTCATCCGTGGTCATAAACAACAAGGTTCTGTCAGATGGGACCCTCTTGACCACGAATGGACATTCATAACTGTTTGTCCATTTGCCCCACAATCGTTTTGAGGAGGAAGGATCCTTTTCAACCAATTCTTCCGCGTGGTACGCGCGAGGTCACACTTCTTGGTTAACAACATGCTTCGTTCACTGGGTACAACCGCCCCATGCCAGGTAACTGTCAACGCTTTTTCCTCAATTGGACTTGACATGTCATTCCGAGTCCTTATCCATTCAGTCTTCTCTGATTTCTCATATATCTGTGAGGAAGTCACTGCCCCAAGTAGATGCACATCCCAAGGTTCAATATCCAGGATACAGACTTTATGTTCAGCCACCATTGTTGGTGTAACCAACTGTGATCCGGGAAGCACTAACTTATTCACCTCATCTCATTCCCCCTCAGACATCGGAATCCGTTCGGATTCGGGGTCAGACCCCTCCTCCGGGATCGGTCACTCTCAATCTTTCGATTTGAGTACCTCGAGATGTCCTCATCAGGGACCTCAAACTTCCTTGGTTGATAACCTTTCCATGGGTCGCTACTAGCTTCTCAAACACATATCTGATCAGATCCATTTTGGACATCCACAAAGTGGTATGAATCAACATACACTGTCTCAGTCGGCGAGCAGCCTATGCCAAAGTACATCAAGTTTTTTGAACAGTGAGTGTATTGTTTCACTGTCGATAAACTTTTTGCTTAGGTAAATTGCATACTCTTTTCGACAAGACTAGTCATGCTGACTCAATGCGCACCTCGTAGACCCCTCGAGGGTTATCAAGTACCGGATTAACAGTTATTTCTTTCGCTGAGGTATCGGAATCAGAGGTTCCTAAAACTTACCCCTTTTTTTTTTTTTTTTTTTTTTTTTTTTTAGCAGGATCGACCTCGATTCCTCTGATTCGCTCACAACAAGCCTCAGTAGCTTGATGGACAACACTCCATAAGTGCACTGGTTCGGACTCAAAAGTATGAGTTATCTCAACCGGTCGAACAACTTGTCCCAAGTCTACCGGATGCCCCTGTTCTGCTTGGGACTTTGCCATCATGTCATCAACATGGCTTTTGTTTTCACGATGAATCATATCATGAAACAAAGTCACCGTAGACCTCTGATACGTGGCACCGGCCTAATGTGACGGAACGACATCAACTTAGAACAAGAAGGTGCCCCTTGCGCGATGGACCTGGTTTACTTCATATCATCTGGCAACAATTCAATCTGGTCTTGGCCAAGAAGCCATCCACGAAGATAAACACTAAGACCTGAGCCATATGATCAACCAATACCTCATTGTGATGTACCGGGAATCCATCTTTCAGATTAGCTCTGCTCGCATCTTGATAGTCTATTCACACCTTCTCTCTTTCTCATCCTTTGTCAGCCTCAGCTTTTGTACAGTCTCCTCCTGATGGTAGTTTATGCCCCAAAACACTGGTATCCCACCTTGGTGTATCTAGATACAACCAGACACATGTATCAACCTTCTCTTTCAAAAGGGGCTACCATTCTGCTCTTGACTTGCCTCTGGAACGACCTCAACCTTTCGCTTTCTAACCTCGGCGGTACCTGGGATGACACTTGACTCGCTTCTCGTGCGGTTGAATCACCTTCTTCTCTCGTTTTAACAACCTGGCTAATTCCAGCTGATCACAATCTTCTGCGCCTTCTTCTTCGGCATGATAGCTTGGATTGTCGAAGTCATATAGAGGTGTAACCAAATTGTTATCGATGAGCTCAAGAGAATCACTTTTAAGGTCGGAACCAAATGAATCAAAAGGAAAGAGAATAAAAACATTGCCATTTTTATTTATTTATTTTTTTTAAAAAAAAAACTGCAAAAAGTGAAAAACAGGGAACGCCGCTTTTAATTACAAAAAACATCCATTTATTACTGATGCAAAATGTTGCAAAATGAAACACATGAGGTAGCCCTTACAATGGACCAGTACGCTTCGGGCAAAACGTACGGCTTTCATGCAAACAAGATTAAAACACAGAAATACTACACTCCTGGATGAGTGACAGTGATGCTTTTGGAGGCCTTCCAGTTGCCTGGTACGCATGACTTTATCCACGCCTCAAGCTCGCGGTCGTTGTCAACATCTTCACCCACTGAACGGGCATGACCAGGATCTTTATCCCTAACTTTTGCCCGAACCTTTCTCTTTTTCTTGGTTCGCCGGGATGCCCATTTTTTGCCTGGACTCTTTATTCTTTTTTTTTTGTCCAGCGGGTTTCTTTCACGAAATATTTTCTAACTGCGTCCGCACTCACAGGGAATGGAAAATCGTCGTCATCCGTGGTCATAAACAACAAGGTTCTGTCAGATGGGACCCTCTTGACCACGAATGGACATTCATAACTGTTTGTCCATTTGCCCCACAATCGTTTTGAGGAGGAAGGATCCTTTTCAACCAATTCTTCCGCGTGGTACGCGCGAGGTCACACTTCTTGGTTAACAACATGCTTCGTTCACTGGGTACAACCGCCCCATGCCAGGTAACTGTCAACGCTTTTTCCTCAATTGGACTTGACATGTCATTCCGAGTCCTTATCCATTCAGTCTTCTCTGATTTCTCATATATCTGTGAGGAAGTCACTGCCCCAAGTAGATGCACATCCCAAGGTTCAATATCCAGGATACAGACTTTATGTTCAGCCACCATTGTTGGTGTAACCAACTGTGATCCGGGAAGCACTAACTTATTCACCTCATCTCATTCCCCCTCAGACATCGGAATCCGTTCGGATTCGGGGTCAGACCCCTCCTCCGGGATCGGTCACTCTCAATCTTTCGATTTGAGTACCTCGAGATGTCCTCATCAGGGACCTCAAACTTCCTTGGTTGATAACCTTTCCATGGGTCGCTACTAGCTTCTCAAACACATATCTGATCAAATCCATTTTGGACATCCACAAAGTGGTATGAATCAACATACACTGTCTCAGTCGGCGAGCAGCCTATGCCAAAGTACATCAAGTTTTTTGAACAGTGAGTGTATTGTTTCACTGTCGATAAACTTTTTGCTTAGGTAAATTGCATACTCTTTTCGACAAGACTAGTCATGCTGACTCAATGCGCACCTCGTAGACCCCTCGAGGGTTATCAAGTACCGGATTAACAGTTATTTCTTTCGCTGAGGTATCGGAATCAGAGGTTCCTACAACTTACCCCTTTTTTTTTTTTTTTTTTTTTTTTTTTTAGCAGGATCGACCTCGATTCCTCTGATTCGCTCACAACAAGCCTCGGTAGCTTGATGGACAACACTCCATAAGTGCACTGGTTCGGACTCAAAAGTATGAGTTATCTCAACCGGTCGAACAACTTGTCCCAAGTCTACCGGATGCCCCTGTTCTGCTTGGGACTTTGCCATCATGTCATCAACATGGCTTTTGTTTTCACGATGAATCATATCATGAAACAAAGTCACCGTAGACCTCTGATACGTGGCACCGGCCTAATGTGACGGAACGACATCAACTTAGAACAAGAAGGTGCCCCTTGCGCGATGGACCTGGTTTACTTCATATCATCTGGCAACAATTCAATCTGGTCTTGGCCAAGAAGCCATCCACGAAGATAAACACTAAGACCTGAGCCATATGATCAACCAATACCTCATTGTGATGTACCGGGAATCCATCTTTCAGATTAGCTCTGCTCGCATCTTGATAGTCTATTCACACCTTCTCTCTTTCTCATCCTTTGTCAGCCTCAGCTTTTGTACAGTCTCCTCCTGATGGTAGTTTATGCCCCAAAACACTGGTATCCCACCTTGGTGTATCTAGATACAACCAGACACATGTATCAACCTTCTCTTTCAAAAGGGGCTACCATTCTGCTCTTGACTTGCCTCTGGAACGACCTCAACCTTTCGCTTTCTAACCTCGGCGGTACCTGGGATGACACTTGACTCGCTTCTCGTGCGGTTGAATCACCTTCTTCTCTCGTTTTAACAACCTGGCTAATTCCAGCTGATCACAATCTTCTGCGCCTTCTTCTTCGGCATGATAGCTTGGATTGTCGAAGTCATATAGAGGTGTAACCAAATTGTTATCGATGAGCTCAAGAGAATCACTTTTAAGGTCGGAACCAAATGAATCAAAAGGAAAGAGAATAAAAACATTGCCATTTTTATTTATTTATTTTTTTAAAAAAAAAAACTGCAAAAAGTGAAAAACAGGGAACGCCGCTTTTAATTACAAAAAACATCCATTTATTACTGATGCAAAATGTTGCAAAATGAAACACATGAGGTAGCCCTTACAATGGACCAGTACGCTTCGGGCAAAACGTACGGCTTTCATGCAAACAAGATTAAAACACAGAAATACTACACTCCTGGATGAGTGACAGTGATGCTTTTGGAGGCCTTCCAGTTGCCTGGTACGCATGACTTTATCCACGCCTCAAGCTCGCGGTCGTTGTCAACATCTTCACCCACTGAACGGGCATGACCAGGATCCAACATTCCTGCACTGACGAAGGTGTACGGTGGACGACATCCTCTACTTGGTCTAGACGACTCTTGATCCGGCTGATAACCGACCCCAAACATGTCTGCTTTTATCACGATGTCAATGATCCTTCCCCAGCCTTGCGCCTCTTTGTTTTTCACCACTTCCAGAGCTTGTTTATAAGAAGAAATGGACAACTTCTTCTCTTTCTCAGCAACAAGGGCCTTCTCTACCTGGACGGTTTCAACTGCCAGACGGGGTGCTCCACACCTTACATCGTCCATTTCTACTTCCTTCATCTTCTGGGTCGTGTCTTTCATCAATACACTTCCTTCCATGGTGACGATCGCACAAGAATTATCACTAACAGGGAAAACTTCATCCTGCTCCAGAGGTTTTGGGACCACGGCCATTGGAACCTTTAGCTGATCCTCCTCAGTCATCTCCAATCCTTTCTTGACCTTCTTAACCATCTTGACTTTTACAGGACCCCTTCTGGGCGCAGGGCTGACATCCCCCTTCATAATCTGGGCCAAGTTAATGGTCTCGGAGTCCACCATGTCCTGGACGACATGCTTAAAAGCTCTACAGCCCTCAATGTTGTGTCCGGGTGCCCCAGAGTGAAACTCGCACTTGGCATTCTCATCATAGTTTGGTGGCCTCTTCTGCTGTTCTATGGGAATCAATATCCTTGGCCGTACTAAAGCAAGATCCATCAACCTTTGGAACAGAAGGGCGTAAGTCACGGGTGGTTCCTCAAACTGACGGTCCTCTTTCTTCTTCTTCACCTGGCTTTCAGCTCTCGGTGTCTCCTGTTGAGGTGGCAGTTGTTGCTGTTGAACAGGTGATTTGCTGACAGGAGTGGATACGGTGGTAGCGTAAGGGTGATAACGATCTTTACCACGTTCTTTCTTTGCGGGCACACCAACTGGCTCAAACTTCTTCTTGGACGGACCACTGTCGGAGGGTTTCCTTGCTACAGTACCGGAAGGTTTGTTCACTTCGGAGGACGGAGCCTTCTCCTGAACTTTCTCCACTATCAGCCATTTCTCAATTCTTTCCAATCTCTCAGACATGGCTTTCTGTCCCAAGGCAAGTCCTTGCATAACACTGAACAACTCCCTCATCATTTCTTTCAGTTCAAGGATGTCGGCGTTGGGAAGATCCATCGGCTTGAATTTGTTGACCCCCAGCAGGTTATCTGAACAGACAAGCTATGCGCACCGGTTGAATACTGAAACCTACAAAACAGCAAACGGGTTAGTATGACTCACACATGCAATGTTTGTCCGTACTAGGAATATTCAGTCCTCTTTTTTTTCTGGTTTCATTGAGACAGATAAAATTTAATCAACAACATTTTGACATTTGGATGTCTCTCAACCGGGGTTTTTAATTTAAAAATAACGGGCCCTGAGTACGGACAGACATGAGTTGAATGCAGATGAATGCGAGATGATATGATGCAAATGCATGAATGCAGGCCCTTGTGCCACCAAGTCAACTGTAGACCCTCTGCTTTTCTGAACCAGTCAATTTTCGGGACCAAGTCACCATAAATCCAACTTGGGGAGTTCCGAAATAAACGGAACCGGAGATTACATCACCATCCTCACAGGAACAACCACTGAACGGGTGACAAACGGATCCTCTGAACAAGTACTCTCAGCTCAGCCCGGGGATCCGAAATAAACGGAACCCGCTGATAAACCATGGACAAGAACTCTGGCGTCCCAGAAATAAATGCCCATAACTCACAGTCACCACAAGTATCAAGAGTCACCAACAAGTCACCAACAATCAGCAACTGTACCTGTAATGATCAAACCCTCCCCACTCACGGGTGTCATCTAGGTCAGGGTAAAAGTCGAAGAGAAACGCAGCATAAATAACCTTTCGCAGAATACCATCATATACACACCTGAAGTATGTAACGACAATATCCCACCAGGGTCTGAACTGCTCGTGATATCAATGTTCCACTAAGTGGCGCAATACCACCCGCTTCCCATGAATCACTCTATTCCTAAGTTCCCTAGATTTCACTCATAGCCTGGGTATTGGGCCTTTTACCTCAAGTAACTCCCACCCCCAAACAGAGAAACACAGACAGCACAGCCAGGTGAACAGATGAATATGAATGCAAACATAATTACAAACATAAATGCAAACAAAAGACAATGAATGCAAACAGTAAATAATGAATGCAATAAATAAACACAGCACAAAGCAACCAAAACCCTAACCTAGAGAGCGCTAGGAGAGACTCGCTTAGGGAAGACGGACCAGCACAGGTCAACTTCTCTATAATCCCCAGCAGAGTCGCCAGCTGTCGCATCACGCGAAAAACCGGCGGGAAAACAAGAACAACAGAGCCGCCACCGTGCGTTATTTATCCCAAAAGAGGGAAAGGAAACGCTCAGAGTAAACCTGGAAAAGACGTGGTCTCGCGACCAAAGAGAATGGGTTCGGGAGTCGGTTATGCGAAGGGAAGGTATTAGCACCCCTACGCATCCGTCGTACTCGACGGGATCCACGCACAATAGGAAGGAAAATGATTGCTAAAATACTGCTCAGACACACACACACACTGGCTGAAAGAGACACAAGAAAACAGACAAGACTGACTCGGCAGGATGTCGCATCCTGGGCCTACTTAGTCTATCAAGCATAGACATCAGAGTCGAAGTAGTTCGGACTGGGGAAACGACACATGCTCGCTAGGATGCCGCATCCTATGCATACGTATCTCCTTGGACGAAGGAGAATCAGAGCATTCGTAGCTCGGCTGACACGCACACAGACAAACAAGACACAGGCAAACGTGGAGCCCGAATGCCAATCACTGGACTTACATCAGCATCCGAACCAAACACACGCACACTGGAACCCAAATGCCACTCGATGGACTTACATCAGCTTCCAAGCACACAACAGCACAACAAGTTAATAGGGAGTCGGGGACTCAGCCTATAACTGTCAAACACACACAAAAAAGAAAAAGGGCGCCCGGAGAGATCAGCTCAATCTCCTGCCTACATACTTCATCTGGTATGAAGATCAGGGCGATATAGTTCCCCTACAGAGGGATACAGGACTAGCCTAACCAGATAACAGAGGGAGACACAACTAGGGAGACTACGACTCGAGCCTAGATGTTATCATGCAAATTCATCCCTAAGTTAAGGTTTCTAGCTAACTGGCACAGGGAGCCAGCCTATCCTAGACATGACTTGCACAGGAAGCAAGCCACACACACACGCTTAACTTGCACAGGAAGCAAGCCAAGCAAAACCTAACTTGCACAGGAAGCAAGTCTAAACTAACCCTAACTCGCACAGGAAGCAAGTCAAACAAACATACAAGCACAGATAGCACACACTATACACAAGCAAGTGGCTCAAACAAGGGTTAGGTTTTAGTCGAGGGGTCATATCAACCTCAACAAACAAACCTCTGGAACTGGATAAATGTTGCTCTTAACCTTGCCATTGAGAGACTAAGGTGAAGCAGATGAAAGGTGAGTGAAGATAAGACTTCACAGCTCTTATCCCTGGCCTGGGAGAGCTCAAGACAAGAATGTGTGGGTTCAGAAAGTGGGAACCCTTCTACACATTTAAAACTGACTTAACTGTACAATTGTACAAGATCTTGGGTTTTTATCTGTAATGCATCAACATAGTGGTGTGAGCAAAACAGAAGACACACTGAATAGGAGGGGATAGGTTGCATATCCCTTGGGTTCTGCCAATTGCCTCTTCACTTAGGAGGTCTTTGACTCTATGCAAGGACAAAATTAAACAATCACAAACATTGCCTCTTAAGGAGGACTTCAGACAGTTGCCTGGCCAAGTAACAGGCCAGGTCTTCCAGACTACATGAAGAAAAAGAGATATACCTCAATGCAAATTGCTTATACAAGCAAAGCAAAGCAAAGAAAAGTTCACAAGGAACTAAGCAGCTAAAAGCACCTGAAATAGTCAAGCAGATGTTAGTATGCAACTTCAAAACAAAGCAAAAAGAAACAGACATCAACAGTTAATTGGGGGCCAATGGATGTGCAAGGCACAAGGCTCAAGGCATGTGAGCCAAGCCACCTACAAAACAAACAAGTTAGACAAGGATATTTAAGCAAGCTCAATCAAAAAGAAATGGTTTCATTGGTCACTTGTTGGTCAACCTGAAAACACAAGCTCAAAGTGAGTAACAGGACCACTAGGACAAGCCTAGGGTCAAAAAGGAATGGAAAAGTCAAAACAGCAAAGGGCAAGCATCCAAAATCATGTTCAAACCATTAAGAAACACAACCAATTGGGTTCACATTCATATCAATCATCATCATCATTTCATGAACAAATTAGGTCAAAACATGGCATTTAGAAGCTCATAGAAGTCAACAGCAAGACTTGCATCAAAAGTAATCTTAAACATTTCCAAAAATCACCAAATAAATCATGATCAATCACAACCCACAGCATGGTAAGCATGTCAAATTTCATCTCATTTGGACAAGTGGAAGGCAGTCAATGAAAATCAGAAAGTCAAAGCAATTTTGAACATGCTCAATGAAGTCAACCAAACATGCATCAACTTAGAAAATCATAAATCAGAAATGGTGTATGATAAATGAATGGGACTAAAACCATGGCAAAGATGAGGATGTCTAGTTATCTCATGTGAAATTTCATGTCCATCCAATAAGGTATGAGAATTTCACAAATGGAATGGGAACAAGTGTCACAAAAAGTCAACATATGACTAAACAGGGGAGAAAATCTCAAACAATTAGGAAATGCCACAAATAATTCCAAGAAAATTCACATGTAAACTAGACATACAAAAGTAGGTTCATGCAAAAATTCAATCCATTTTGAGGTCAAGAAGCATGGTAATGAAAATCATGAAGTTGGACATCAATGGTGTGACACAAATTGTCACACCCTAATTCAAAAAATCATAACTCACAAACCACAAATGATAAATTCACAAACTCTACACCAAAATCACCATGAGTGTGTCTAGTTTAAGCACAAAAAATTGGAGAGCCATTGGATGAAGTATCATCATTTCACAAATGTTTTGGCAAAGTGTACAAAATGTGCATACATGTCACAAACCCTAATACCAATTAAAATTCATTGATCAAAAAAAATCTGGAAAAATGATGATAAAAAAACTAGAGATCATGATGAAGCTAATGCAAAAAATCCCATTAAATTTGGATCAAAATTGGAGATGTTATGATTTTTGTAAGTTGGAAGATCAAAGTGAAATAAAATGGAAAAAAAACATGATTTAATGGGACTCATGCCACGCTGTGGCATTTTGTAATTAAAACTCCCACTTATCAAAACGCGGCCGTTTTGGCCTGGGAAAAGAAATAATTTGATTGGTCAGTGGGGACCAAGGCCATGTACACGTGAATGGAGTGAAAAACCTGGAAATGCATTTTGAAAGCTAGGGTTTCAGGTACAGTGTTCCTTCATCATCTTCAATCAAATTCAAAAACGAATTTTTCCAGAAATGCCAATTGAAGGCATCAATCGAACCAGCCAAGATCACACATCAAAGATACATCATTCATTTCCCTTAAAATACACTAACAATCATGAATCGAAGCTAAACATATTTCAACATCAAACTTAAACATGGCATAACTTCCAAAATAACCAACCATTTTTAAAACTAAAACCACTGTCAAGCTCAGCATGGAAAGATCTTTTGAAAACATGTATTGGTTTAGTAAAAGGAGGGGGTCGAATCCATACCAGTTCTGAGGAACAGTCGTGATTCAGTTGCCTTTTCGTGTGTTTGGCTTGAAACAGATGAAGCAAGGCCCTCCAAATGATGGTTGGTGAAGGTTCTTTGGCTTGCAATAGCTTGGAAGGGCTTCAAGCTTGGACTGTCATGGATGAATGCTCTGCAAAATCAGTGTTGCAAGAAGCCTCTACAGGTGGAGAAACCATGTTGGAATGAGCTCAAGATGTTGTTTTGATGATGAATCAACAAAAGCAAGGTTAGGTTATTTGGAGTTTCTTGACAGATTTTGAACAATGCCAAAGATGAAGTTTTTGAGCAAATGAAAGAACCAAGGTTTTTTCCTGTGTTAGATCTGTTTAATGGCTGCTGCTGAAGTTTCAAAATGATGCTTGGATGGTTTTTTAGGCAAGACAATGCTCGGTCTCTTTGGAGTTTGGGACAGCTTTTGGAAAATGCCAAGAGTGAAGTTTTTGAGAGAATGTGAACCAAGGTTTTTCTTGCTGGTTTGTGGCTGCAACTTGTGTTTTCCAAATGATGAATGGACGGTGAAGATAGCAATGCAAGGCTTGGTCCTTTTGGAGTTTTTGGACAGACTTTTGAAAATGCCAAGGAAGGTGATGTTCTTAGAGAATGAATGATGTTTTTGTCTGCAAGATGATGGCTGCTCCTAGTGGTTTTCCATGACAGAAAATTGATGATAACCTGCTGTTTTCTGAGTGCAAGGCATGGTTCATGGATATGTGGGATATGGTGGTTGCAAATTGTACTTTTCTTCCCATGTTTCAAGCAAGTTGGCATGGGCTATGTACTTCATGGGAATGGGCTTGCAAACATATTTTAAATAACATTTCTGAACATATTCCAATGGCCAAGTGGTAAAAAAATGATTATATCAAAAAGTCAACCCTTGGTCAAACTTGAATTTAAATGAGACGAGTCAAAAAATGCCATTTTGATTGGCAAGGTTTTGGTGTATGAAATTTATATTTTTGGAAAGAGGGGAACAAATGTGACTTGTAGGAAAAAACCCCACCCAAATTGGCCAAATGGTTTGAGAGATATGGCCTTTTGAAGTTCAAGAATTTGTGAAAATGATTTGATCACAACTTGCCAACCATACATGGGAATTGAGAGTTCTTGGACTTTTTGGAAATGGGAGAACAAGATCTTCAACTTTCATGTTGGGCAAAAATTCATTTGAAGCTTGTATCATGATGTAAGTTTGAGGATCAAGACTTTCCATTTTGGGCAGGTTTCAGTTACAGGTCCAGTTTCCGTTTTTTGGAAATTTCTGATCTGGCTTCAAATTCTTCCATGATGGTGTTTGACATGATATATGAAGACTATATGGACATGAATGAGACCTCTCAAACCAATTTCCATCATCAAATCATTGATTAAATGGACAGTTGACCAACAGTTGACTTTTAGGGTTTCTGACTGATTGTGCATTGACTGATGACCTCTGAGCCTCCAATCCTTGACCAAAACATCTCAAATGGATCCCCAAGTCATGTGAACATGTTGGACAAACGCTAGGGCCTTGGCTCCTTGAGAATTGTGCTTGCTTGCTTGACCGACTGATCTCCTGACCAGTTTAACCTAATTCCTTGATTGGCTTGCACTTGAGGCAAAAGAGGCAATGCAATGCTATGCAATGGACCATGATATGCTATGACCTAATATGAAAATGTATGTACAATGATAGGGTTTAGACAAAATGACCTATAGTCTTTCACCATAAAAAATGACTTTCCAAGCAAAACTACGTCTAGACTTCAACATTAAAGTTTTTTGGAATGTCATTTTAAGTAACGTTTCTCATAGAATCATTTTCATATGACAAAAATTGAAGGAGATAAGGTCTATGGAACCCCAGTTTTGACTAGTTGACTTTCTCTGGTCAACCACCATGAACCATCTTTCTAGCTTGACATTCTCTTGACTTTTGGACTCATGGAGGATGATATATGTGTAGGATGATGTAATGTGCTAGGCCCATGAAATGATGTGTTCTGATCCAAAAATGAGTGTGCATCATGCTGAATTCAAGTTGGAAGGCCATGCAATTGTGTATGAAAAATGGAAGTGGAAAACATCCAAATGGTCCTTCAACTTGCACCCATGCACAAGTCCTTTGTTACTTTGGCCAAATGAGGTGATCTTGGATGTTTTGGAATGGTGAGGTGAAGGGAAAAAACTTTCATGTTGAATACTTTTTTATTTGAGCTTGTATCATGATGAATTTTCAGTTGGATGTTTGGGAAATCTAACATATTTGAAAATTTTCTAAGTCCCAAGTCAAATGTTCACTTTTTCCACCTTGAATAACTTTTTCTATGGACTTCAAATGAGAAGCGTTCTTTAATGAAAGTTGTAGCTCTTTCAAACCTATTCAATTTAGTCACAAATTTGACCTCATTGGGATTTTGCATGAAGGAGTTATGCATTTTAGAAGTTGAGGAAAATCACTTGTTCAATGGTATTCGGCCAAAATGACCTATAATGTTTCTTTTTGGCACATGCCTTTTCAAGTTGAATTTGAACTTCCTCCAAACATAAAAGTAGAAGTAACAATCTTGAATTTGATCATTAGAATTTAATGGATTTCATCTCATAAAAATTGAGCAAGTTATCGTCTTGGAAAGTTGACCTCAAAACTAGGGTTCAGACAAAATGACCTATAGTCTTTCACCATAAAAAATGACTTTCCAAGCGAAACTACGTCTAGGCTTCAACATTAAAGTTTTTTGGAATGTCATTTTAAGTAACGTTTCTCATGGAATCATTTTCATATGACAAAAATTGAAGGAGATAGGGTCTATGGAACCCCAGTTTTGACTAGTTGACTTTCTCTGGTCAACCACCATGAACCATCTTTCTAGCTTAACATTCTCTTGACTTTTGGACTCATGGAGGATGATACATGTGTAGGATGATGTAATGTGCTAGGCCCATGAAATGATGTGTTCTGATCCAAAAATGAGTGTGCATCATGCTGAATTCAAGTTGGAAGGTCATGCAATTGTGTATGAAAAATGGAAGTGGAAAACATCCAAATGGTCCTTCAACTTGCACCCATGCACAAGTCCTTTGTTACTTTGGCCAAATGAGGTGATCTTGGACGTTTTTGAATGGTGAGGTCAAGGGAAACAACTTTCATGTTGAACACTTTTTTATTTGAGCTTGTATCATGATGAATTTTCAGTTGGATGTTTGGGAAATCAAACATATTTGAAAATTTTCTAAGTCCCAAGTCAAATGTTCACTTTTTCCACCTTGAATAACTTTTTCTATGGACTTCAAATGAGAAGCGTTCTTTAATGAAAGTTGTAGCTCTTTCAAACCTAATTAATTTAGTCACAAATTTGACCTCATTGGGATTTTGCATGAAGGAGTTATGCATTTTAGAAGTTGAGGAAAATCACTTGTTCTATGGTATTGGGCCAAAATGACCTATAATGTTTCTTTTTGGCACATGCATTTTCAAGTTGAATTTGAACTTCCTCCAAACATAAAAGTAGAAGTAAACATCTTGAATTTGATCATTAGAATTTAATGGATTTCATCTCATAAAAATTGACCAAGTTATCGTCTTGGAAAGTTGACCTCAAAACTAGGGTTCAGACAAAATGACCTATAGTCTTTCACCATAAAAAATGACTTTCCAAGCAAAACTACGTCTAGACTTCAACATTAAAGTTTTTTGGAATGTCATTTTAAGTAACGTTTCTCATGGAATCATTTTCATATGACAAAAATTGAAGGAGATAAGGTCTATGGAACCCCAGTTTTGACTAGTTGACTTTCTCTGGTCAACCACCATGAACCATCTTTCTAGCTTGACATTCTCTTGACTTTTGGACTCATGGAGGATGATATATCTGTAGGATGATGTAATGTGCTAGGCCCATGAAATGATGTGTTCTGATCCAAAAATGAGTGTGCATCATGCTGAATTCAAGTTGGAAGGCCATGCAATTGTGTATGAAAAATGGAATTGGAAAACATCCAAATGGTCCTTCAACTTGCACCCATGCACAAGTCCTTTGTTACTTTGGCCAAATGAGGTGATCTTGGACGTTTTGGAATGGTGAGGTCAAGGGAAAAAACTTTCATGTTGAACACTTTTTTATTTGAGCTTGTATCATGATGAATTTTCAGTTGGATGTTTGGGAAATCAAACATATTTGAAAATTTTCTATGTCCCAAGTCAAATGTTCACTTTTTCCACCTTGAATAACTTTTTCTATGGACTTCAAATGAGAAGCGTTCTTTAATGAAAGTTGTAGCTCTTTCAAACCTATTCAATTTAGTCACAAATTTGACCTCATTGGGATTTTGCATGAAGGAGTTATGCATTTTAGAAGTTGAGGAAAATCACTTGTTCAATGGTATTGGGCCAAAATGACCTATAATGTTTCTTTTTGGCACATGCATTTTCAAGTTGAATTTGAACTTCCTCCAAACATAAAAGTAGAAGTAACAATCTTGAATTTGATCATTAGAATTTAATGGATTTCATCTCATAAAAATTGAGCAAGTTATCGTCTTGGAAAGTTGACCTCAAAACTAGGGTTCAGACAAAATGACTTGTAGTCTTTCACCATAAAAAATGACTTTCCAAGCAAAACTACGTCTAGACTTCAACATTAAAGTTTTTTGGAATGTCATTTTGAGTAACGTTTCTCATGGAATCATTTTCATATGACAAAAATTGAAGGAGATAAGTCTATGGAACACCAGTTTTGACTAGTTGACTTTCTCTGGTCAACAACCATGAACCATCTTTCTAGCTTGACATTCTCTTGACTTTTGAACTCATGGAGGATGATATATGTGTAGGATGATGTAATGTGCTAGGCCCATGAAATGATGTGCTCTGATCCAAAAATAAGTGTGCATCATGCTAAATTCAAGTTGGAAGGGCATGCAATTGTGTATGAAAAATGGAAGTGGAAAACATCCAAATGGTCCTTCAACTTGCACCCATGCACAAGTCCTTTGTTACTTTGGCCAAATGAGGTGATCTTGGACGTTTTGGAATGGTGAGGTCAAGGGAAATAACTTTCATGTTGAACACTTTTTCATTTGAGCTTGTATCATGATGAATTTTCAGTTGGATGTTTGGGAAATCAAACATATTTGAAAATTTTCTAAGTCCCAAGTCAAATGTTCACTTTTTCCACCTTGAATAACTTTTTCTATGGACTTCAAATGAGAAGCGTTCTTTAATGAAAGTTGTAGCTCTTTCAAACCTAATTAATTTAGTCACAAATTTGACCTCATTGGGATTTTGCATGAAGGAGTTATGCATTTTAGAAGTTGAGGAAAATCACTTGTTCTATGGTATTGGGCCAAAATGACCTATAATGTTTCTTTTTGGCACATGCATTTTCAAGTTGAATTTGAACTTCCTCCAAACATAAAAGTAGAAGTAAACATCTTGAATTTGATCATTAGAATTTAATGGATTTCATCTCATAAAAATTGACCAAGTTATCGTCTTGGAAAGTTGACCTCAAAACTAGGGTTCAGACAAAATGACCTATAGTCTTTCACCATAAAAAATGACTTTCCAAGCAAAACTACGTCTAGACTTCAACATTAAAGTTTTTTGGAATGTCATTTTAAGTAACGTTTCTCATGGAATCATTTTCATATGACAAAAATTGAAGGAGATAAGGTCTATGGAACCCCAGTTTTGACTAGTTGACTTTCTCTGGTCAACCACCATGAACCATCTTTCTAGCTTGACATTCTCTTGACTTTTGGACTCATGGAGGATGATATATCTGTAGGATGATGTAATGTGCTAGGCCCATGAAATGATGTGTTCTGATCCAAAAATGAGTGTGCATCATGCTGAATTCAAGTTGGAAGGCCATGCAATTGTGTATGAAAAATGGAATTGGAAAACATCCAAATGGTCCTTCAACTTGCACCCATGCACAAGTCCTTTGTTACTTTGGCCAAATGAGGTGATCTTGGACGTTTTGGAATGGTGAGGTCAAGGGAAAAAACTTTCATGTTGAACACTTTTTTATTTGAGCTTGTATCATGATGAATTTTCAGTTGGATGTTTGGGAAATCAAACATATTTGAAAATTTTCTATGTCCCAAGTCAAATGTTCACTTTTTCCACCTTGAATAACTTTTTCTATGGACTTCAAATGAGAAGCGTTCTTTAATGAAAGTTGTAGCTCTTTCAAACCTATTCAATTTAGTCACAAATTTGACCTCATTGGGATTTTGCATGAAGGAGTTATGCATTTTAGAAGTTGAGGAAAATCACTTGTTCAATGGTATTGGGCCAAAATGACCTATAATGTTTCTTTTGGCACATGCATTTTCAAGTTGAATTTGAACTTCCTCCAAACATAAAAGTAGAAGTAACAATCTTGAATTTGATCATTAGAATTTAATGGATTTCATCTCATAAAAATTGAGCAAGTTATCGTCTTGGAAAGTTGACCTCAAAACTAGGGTTCAGACAAAATGACTGTAGTCTTTCACCATAAAAAATGACTTTCCAAGCAAAACTACGTCTAGACTTCAACATTAAAGTTTTTTGGAATGTCATTTTGAGTAACGTTTCTCATGGAATCATTTTCATATGACAAAAATTGAAGGAGATAAGTCTATGGAACACCAGTTTTGACTAGTTGACTTTCTCTGGTCAACAACCATGAACCATCTTTCTAGCTTGACATTCTCTTGACTTTTGAACTCATGGAGGATGATATATGTGTAGGATGATGTAATGTGCTAGGCCCATGAAATGATGTGCTCTGATCCAAAAATAAGTGTGCATCATGCTAAATTCAAGTTGGAAGGGCATGCAATTGTGTATGAAAAATGGAAGTGGAAAACATCCAAATGGTCCTTCAACTTGCACCCATGCACAAGTCCTTTGTTACTTTGGCCAAATGAGGTGATCTTGGACGTTTTGGAATGGTGAGGTCAAGGGAAATAACTTTCATGTTGAACACTTTTTCATTTGAGCTTGTATCATGATGAATTTTCAGTTGGATGTTGGGAAATCAAACATATTTGAAAATTTTCTAAGTCCCAAGTCAAATGTTCACTTTTTCCACCTTGAATAACTTTTTCTATGGACTTCAAATGAGAAGCGTTCTTTAATGAAAGTTGTAGCTCTTTCAAACTAATTAATTTAGTCACAAATTTGACCTCATTGGGATTTTGCATGAAGGAGTTATGCATTTTAGAAGTTGAGGAAAATCACTTGTTCTATGGTATTGGGCCAAAATGACCTATAATGTTTCTTTTTGGCACATGCATTTTCAAGTTGAATTTGAACTTCCTCCAAACATAAAAGTAGAAGTAAACATCTTGAATTTGATCATTAGAATTTAATGGATTTCATCTCATAAAAATTGACCAAGTTATCGTCTTGGAAAGTTGACCTCAAAACTAGGGTTCAGACAAAATGACCTATAGTCTTTCACCATAAAAATGACTTCCAAGCAAAACTACGTCTAGACTTCAACATTAAAGTTTTTTGAATGTCATTTTAAGTAACGTTTCTCATGGAATCATTTTCATATGACAAAAATTGAAGGAGATAAGGTCTATGGAACCCCAGTTTTGACTAGTTGACTTTCTCTGGTCAACCCCATGAACCATCTTTCTAGCTTGACATTCTCTTGACTTTTGGACTCATGGAGGATGATATATCTGTAGGATGATGTAATGTGCTAGGCCCATGAAATGATGTGTTCTGATCCAAAAATGAGTGTGCATCATGCTGAATTCAAGTTGGAAGGCCATGCAATTGTGTATGAAAAATGGAATTGGAAAACATCCAAATGGTCCTTCAACTTGCACCCATGCACAAGTCCTTTGTTACTTTGGCCAATGAGGTGATCTTGGACGTTTTGGAATGGTGAGGTCAAGGGAAAAAACTTTCATGTTGAACACTTTTTATTTGAGCTTGTATCATGATGAATTTTCAGTTGGATGTTTTGGGAAATCAAACATATTTGAAAATTTTCTATGTCCCAAGTCAAATGTTCACTTTTTCCACCTTGAATAACTTTTTCTATGGACTTCAAATGAGAAGCGTTCTTTAATGAAAGTTGTAGCTCTTTCAAACCTATTCAATTTAGTCACAAATTTGACCTCATTGGGATTTTGCATGAAGGAGTTATGCATTTTAGAAGTTGAGGAAAATCACTTGTTCAATGGTATTGGGCCAAAATGACCTATAATGTTTCTTTTTGGCACATGCATTTTCAAGTTGAATTTGAACTTCCTCCAAACATAAAAGTAGAAGTAACAATCTTGAATTTGATCATTAGAATTTAATGGATTTCATCTCATAAAAATTGAGCAAGTTATCGTCTTGGAAAGTTGACCTCAAAACTAGGGTTCAGACAAAATGACTTGTAGTCTTTCACCATAAAAAATGACTTTCCAAGCAAAACTACGTCTAGACTTCAACATTAAAGTTTTTTGGAATGTCATTTTGAGTAACGTTTCTCATGGAATCATTTTCATATGACAAAAATTGAAGGAGATAAGTCTATGGAACACCAGTTTTGACTAGTTGACTTTCTCTGGTCAACAACCATGAACCATCTTTCTAGCTTGACATTCTCTTGACTTTTGAACTCATGGAGGATGATATATGTGTAGGATGATGTAATGTGCTAGGCCCATGAAATGATGTGCTCTGATCCAAAAATAAGTGTGCATCATGCTAAATTCAAGTTGGAAGGGCATGCAATTGTGTATGAAAATGGAAGTGGAAAACATCCAAATGGTCCTTCAACTTGCACCCATGCACAAGTCCTTTGTTACTTTGGCAAATGAGGTGATCTTGGACGTTTTGGAATGGTGAGGTCAAGGGAAATAACTTTCATGTTGAACACTTTTTCATTTGAGCTTGTATCATGATGAATTTTCAGTTGGATGTTTGGGAAATCAAACATATTTGAAAATTTTCTAAGTCCCAAGTCAAATGTTCACTTTTTCCACCTTGAATAACTTTTCTATGGACTTCAAATGAGAAGCGTTCTTTAATAAAAGTTGTAGCTCTTTCAAACCTATTCAATTTAGTCACAAATTTGACCTCATTGGGATTTTGCATGAAGGAGTTATGCATTTTAGAAGTTGAGGAAAATCACTTGTTCTATGGTATTGGGCCAAAATGACCTATAATGTTTCTTTTTGGCACATGCATTTTCAAGTTGAATTTGAACTTCCTCCAAACATAAAAGTAGAAGTAAACATCTTGAATTTGATCATTAGAATTAATGGATTTCGTCTCATAAAAATTGACCAAGTTATCGTCTTGGAAAGTTGACCTCAAAACTAGGGTTCAGACAAAATGACCTATAGTCTTTCACCATAAAAAATGACTTTCCAAGCAAAACTACGTCTAGACTTCAACATTAAAGTTTTTTGGAATGTCATTTTAAGTAACGTTTCTCATGGAATCATTTTCATATGACAAAAATTGAAGGAGATAAGGTCTATGGAACCCCAGTTTTGACTAGTTGACTTTCTCTGGTCAACCACCATGAACCATCTTTCTAGCTTGACATTCTCTTGACTTTTGGACTCATGGAGGATGATATATCTGTAGGATGATGTAATGTGCTAGGCCCATGAAATGATGTGTTCTGATCCAAAAATGAGTGTGCATCATGCTGAATTCAAGTTGGAAGGCCATGCAATTGTGTATGAAAAATGGAAGTGGAAAACATCCAAATGGTCCTTCAACTTGCACCCATGCACAAGTCCTTTGTTACTTGGCCAAATGAGGTGATCTTGGACGTTTTGGAATGGTGAGGTCAAGGGAAAAAACTTTCATGTTGAACACTTTTTTATTTGAGATTGTATCATGATGAATTTTCAGTTGGATGTTTGGGAAATCAAACATATTTGAAAATTTTCTATGTCCCAAGTCAAATGTTCACTTTTTCCACCTTGAATAACTTTTTCTATGGACTTCAAATGAGAAGCGTTCTTTAATGAAAGTTGTAGCTCTTTCAAACCTATTCAATTTAGTCACAAATTTGACCTCATTGGGATTTTGCATGAAGGAGTTATGCATTTTAGAAGTTGAGGAAAATCACTTGTTCAATGGTATTGGGCCAAAATGCCCATAATGTTCTTTTTGGCACATGCATTTTCAAGTTGAATTTGAACTTCCTCCAAACATAAAAGTAGAAGTAACAATCTTGAATTTGATCATTAGAATTTAATGGATTTCATCTCATAAAAATTGAGCAAGTTATCGTCTTGGAAAGTTGACCTCAAAACTAGGGTTCAGACAAAATGACTTGTAGTCTTTCACCATAAAAAATGACTTTCCAAGCAAAAACTACGTCTAGACTTCAACATTAAAGTTTTTTGGAATGTCATTTTGAGTAACGTTTCTCATGGAATCATTTTCATATGACAAAAATTGAAGGAGATAAGTCTATGGAAACACCAGTTTTGACTAGTTGACTTTCTCTGGTCAACAACCATGAACCATCTTTCTAGCTTGACATTCTCTTGACTTTTGAACTCATGGAGGAGGATGATATATGTGTAGGATGATTTAATGTGCTAGGCCCATGAAATGATGTGCTCTGATCCAAAAATGAGTGTGTCATCATGCTGAATTCAAGTTGGAAGGGCATGCAATTGTGTATGAAAAATGGAAGTGGAAAACATCCAAATGGTCCTTCAACTTGCACCCATGCACAAGTCCTTTGTTA
>NW_026112955.1:0-51146 GCF_024323335.1 Lathyrus oleraceus
TAGTTTGTTATTTTGTATCTAGTGTGTGTGTGCTCACCTATGCTCTATCAAGCTTATATCTAGGGTTTAAGACCCTCAATGCAAGGAGCTCAATCAAGAAATGATTCACATTGGCTATAAGTATCATATATGGATCCCCATGTTCTTCACATGTTATTTTGATCAAGAAATCACCAAGAGTTTGGAGTTGGTTTCCCTTGGAAACCCTAATTCATCTGGGTATCTTGTGTGACTTCTTCAACAAGTTTATTCAAAAATTGATCAAATATTTCAAGTGATACTTAATATTACATCATCTTACACATATATGATCCTCCATGAGTCCCAAAAGTCAAGAGATTGTCAAGCTCACAAGTTGGTTCATGGTGGTTGACCAGAGAAAGTCAACTGGTCAAATTGGGGTTCCCTAGACCCTATCTCCTACAATTTTTGTCATATGAAAATTATTCCAAGTGAAACGTTACTCTAAATGACATTACAAACAACTTTCATTTTTAAGTCTAGAGCTAGTTTTTCTTGGAAAGTCATTTTTATGGTGAAAGATTATAGGTCATTTTATCTGAACCCTAGTTTGGAGGTCAACTTCCCAAGACCATAACTTGCTCAATTTTTATGATATGAAATCCATTCAAAATCCATGATCAAATTCAATATGTCTAATTAAACTTTGATGTTTGGAGGAAGTTCAAATTCAACTTGAAAATGCATGTGCCAAGAGGAAACATTATAGGTTATCTTGGGCCAATGCCATTGAACAAGTGATCTTCCTCAACTTCAATATATATAACTCCTTCATGCCAAATCCAACTGAGGTCCAATTTGTGATCACATTGAAGAGGTTTGAAATAGCTACAACTTGATGAAGGAACATTTCTCATTTGAAGTCCAAAGAAAAAGTTATTCAAGGTGGAAAAAGTGAACATTTGACTTGGGACTTAGAAATTTTCAAATATGTTTGATTTCCCAAACTTCCACCTCAATATTCATCATGATCCAAGCTTCAAATTAAAAATTGTTCAACATGAAAGTTGTTCCCCTTGATCCCAACTTTCCAAAAAGTCCAAAATCATCTCATTTGACTAAAGTATGAGGGACTCGCGCATGGGTGTAAGTTAAGGGACCATTTGGATAATTTCAACTTCCATTTTTCATACCCATTTTCAGTCTGGTGAGGTCCACCAGAGAAGAAGACCGAAGCCCTAGCTCCGGTGATGTGTTGTCATGCATCTCATCCATCGGATCCATTTGAATTGTTTTAATCTTAGGCGTTGCTTTTGATTACCATGCGTGTGTTTCAGTTGACCAAGGCACATGTGGAACGTGCGCTTCTCACCATCTGATCTGCCACCTCAATTAATGAGGGAGATCAAATGGTTTTCATTTTTTTGAATTTCTGATTATTTATTTAATTGCTTATTTGTAATTAATTCATATTAATTGATTAATTGTGTAGAAATTATGTTGAGCCATTTGTATTGACTTGTGAAGTTTGACTATGTGTTTGGGCCTTGCTCAAGGTTGATTTGACTTTTGTTGGATTAAATTAATTGGATTTAGGGATTGATGAAATGTATATTTCATCTCCCAAAATGAATTAATGATTTTAATTTTATAAAATTCCTCCCATGATCAATTTGTGTTTGTCTCATCTCCCTTCCCTCTTCATCTTTAATCCCATTCTATCCCATCCCTTCCATTGACCAATGAAGTCTCAATATCCTAAGGCTAATTGGTTCATCAATAACTTCATGTTAGATGAACCAATACAAGTATGGATGAGATTAGGTCCATCCTTTGATCATTTTCTTTTTGTGTGTGGTATATTTTAGGAGTATGATTCATTATACCATATCTCTAACATGCATTAACACCAAAATTTCTATTGCCCGCCTCAGATAGTTGTGACTTCTACATAAGTCCAATTACGCTTGCTTAACATAGCGCTAAATTTTGACCCAAAGGCATAGCATTCTAGTAAATGAGATTGTAAGTCTCCCCCCTTTCATGGTATTGTATGGAAACTTGGCCGTTTTTCCTTCCTTTGGAAGATGTCTTGGTTCAAGGATCCATGCTTGTGAATAGAGGGTTGAGTGTTCTCCAAAGAATGACCTAATCAAATAAAAAACAAAACTTCACTAACATCTAATCAACTAACATTTGACTAACTTTTATTATTATTGCTTTTAATTTCAAGTCATTTATTTTATGCAACTTAAATTCAAGTCATTTACCATTTCATTTTCCATTTTACATATCATTTAACTTGTTTATGTTTATGCCATTTTCACTTTGCTCACTTGAGCCATATATGTGATTGTATATATTTGTTTGTGTATCTTGTTTGTGCTTGTGGTCTTAGGACCTTCAAATACCTAATAAACAACAAAAAAACCCTAAAAATGTTTTTGAGTTGAGTGGACTGTTGGATTTGATCTGAGTTTTGGACTTAGAATTAGGCAACATTCCCTATGCAAAAGGACTTGGCCAATACAACCATCTCTGAAACCAAGTCATTAAGAATTGAGCTTTTATCTGATACAAGTATTGGGATCCACTTGAGTTCATCTACTACATGGTCATGAATTTAAGTTTATTCATAGCTTAATGGTCATGAATTTACCGCTATAGAAATTAAGTGGCGACTCTGCTGGGGAGTAGTCCTCAATGGGTTTAGCCTACTTTTTATGTGTACATAATTGTATATTCGATGTTTGTATACTTGTTTGTGTGATATAACCTGCTTGTTGTGCTTGGTGATCTCTGAGTAGTGAGATAAGTTCTAACCCAAACTTGAGTGGAATTAAGATAGGAAGATGGTATCTTGTTTGTGCTTGTGGTCTTAGGACCTTCAAATACCTAATAAACACCAAAAAACCCTAAAAATGTATTTGAGTGTACTGTTGGATTTGATCTGAGTTTTGGACTTAGAATTAGGCAACATTCCCTATGCAAAAGAACTTGGTCAATGCCAACATCTCTCAAGTTATTAAGAATTGAGCTTTCATCTGATACAAGTATTGGGATCGACTTGAGTTCATGTGTTACATGGTCTTGATGCAAATGTTACTTTGAATCTGTGTCTAATATCTTATTCTGAGCCATTCAAGGAGTATGTCATCTGATACATGGAAGATTAAGAATAAGACTATGAAGTTGCTAGCTTGGATATGGCTATCTTTATTTGATGCCTTACTATTCACCTTGCTACTTGATTATTGATATTGCTTGATTCTAAAGTACAAAGGAAAAAGGGTTTCTATATGACATTCTTGTCTATTGGATTGCATCACCTTGGTCAGATCTTTTCAACTCTTAACTTTTAAACTTTATGCTTAAGATTAGTCTTCATCTCCTCCCATTTCTTAAATTTCAAACCTCTCCCCCCTTTTAAAATCTTCTTTCTTGTTATTTCTAAACTTAGACTTTATTGCAAGTTAGAAACTTTGGCCTTATGCCATTGTATTGTTTTTAAACTCTTTTCTTAAATCAAACTTGTAAATGAATCTAACCATATTGACTTAAAATTTCAAAAGACAAAAAGAACTAACACTCATTCAAACTCGTTTAGGCCTCTTTGTGCCTCTTTTAAATTTAATTTTTTTATTAAAAGCAATTCACTCATTTTGAAATTGATACCACGAACTACAAGGTTTTGATCCCTCATTTTATGTTGGTACGTAGGCACAAGTCCGAAGGTCTTGTCAAACACAAAATATAATTAATGAATTCTCTTCTCATCCCCACACTCTATTTTATTGCAAACATCATTTTATACCAAAACACATACAACATAAAAAAAGGCTCCCTAGGAGTACCTAGGACACTTTGGGTCCTAACACCTTCCATCTGTGTAACCAAACCCCCTACCTGTAATCTCAGGCATTTTATTAGTTTGATTTGAAAACTTCTTATCTTGGGTTGGGTTCATACTTTTACTTTTCCTTTTCCTTTGGAAACAATAAAAGCGTGGTGGCGACTCTGGTTTTATTGACGTTAAGTTTATTCATAGTTTAATGGTCATGAATTTACCGCTATAGAAATTAAGTGGCGACTCTGCTGGGGAGTAGTCCTCAATGGGTTTAGCCTACTTTTTATGTGTACATAATTGTATATTCGATGTTTGTATACTTGTTTGTGTGATATAACCTGCTTGTTGTGCTTGGTGATCTCTGAGTAGTGAGATAAGTTCTAACCCAAACTTGAGTGGAATTAAGATAGGAAGATGGTATCTTGTTTGTGCTTGTGGTCTTAGGACCTTCAAATACCTAATAAACACCAAAAAAACCTAAAAATGTATTTGAGTGTACTGTTGGATTTGATCTGAGTTTTGGACTTAGAATTAGGCAACATTCCCTATGCAAAAGAACTTGGTCAATGCCAACATCTCTCAAGTTATTAAGAATTGAGCTTTCATCTGATACAAGTATTGGGATCGACTTGAGTTCATGTGTTACATGGTCTTGATGCAAATGTTACTTTGAATCTGTGTCTAATATCTTATTCTGAGCCATTCAAGGAGTATGTCATCTGATACATGGAAGATTAAGAATAAGACTATGAAGTTGCTAGCTTGGATATGGCTATCTTTATTTGATGCCTTACTATTCACCTTGCTACTTGATTATTGATATTGCTTGATTCTAAAGTACAAAGGAAAAGTGGGTTTCTATATGACATTCTTGTCTATTGGATTGCATCACTTGGTCAGATCTTTTCAACTCTTAACTTTTAAACTTTATGCTTAAGATTAGTCTCTTTCATCTCCTCCCATTTTAAATTTCAAATCTCTCCCCCCTTTTAAAATCTTCTTTTCTTGTTATTTCTAAACTTAGACTTTATTGCAAGTTAGAAACTTTGGCCTTATGCCATTGTATTTTTTTTAAACTCTTTTCTTAAATCAAACTTGTAAATGAATCTAACCATATTGACTTAAAATTTCAAAAGACAAAAAGAACTAACACTCATTCAAACTCGTTTAGGCCTCTTTGTGCCTCTTTTAAATTTAATTTTTTATTAAAAGCAATTCACTCATTTTGAAATTGATACCACGAACTACAAGGTTTTGATCCCTCATTTTTATGTTGGTACGTAGGCACAAGTCCGAAGGTCTTGTCAAACACAAAAATATAATTAATGAATTCTCTTCTCATCCCCACACTCTATTTTATTGCAAACATCATTTTATACCAAAACACATACACATAAAAAGGCTCCCTAGGAGTACCTAGGACACTTGGGTCCTAACACCTTCCCTCTGTGTAACCAACCCCCCATACCTGTAATCTCTGGCATTTTATTAGTTTTGATTTGAAAACTTCTTATCTTTGGGTTTTGTTCATACTTTTCCCCTTTCCTTTGGAAACAATAAAAGCGCGGTGGCGACTCTGGTTTTATTGACGTTAAGTTTATTCATAGCTTAATGGTCATGAATTTACCGCTATAGAAATCAAGTGGCGACTCTGCTGGGGAGTAGTCCTCAATGGGTTTAGCCTACTTTTTATGTGTACATAATTGTATATTCGATGTTTGTATACTTGTTTGTGTGATATAACCTGCTTGTTGTGCTTGGTGATCTCTGAGTAGTGAGATAAGTTCTAACCCAAACTTGAGTGGAATTAAGATAGGAAGATGGTATCTTGTTTGTGCTTGTGGTCTTAGGACCTTCAAATACCTAATAAACACCAAAAAACCCTAAAAATGTATTTGAGTGTACTGTTGGATTTGATCTGAGTTTTGGACTTAGAATTAGGCAACATTCCTATGCAAAAGAACTTGGTCAATGCCAACATCTCTCAAGTTATTAAGAATTGAGCTTTCATCTGATACAAGTATTGGGATCGACTTGAGTTCATGTTACATGGTCTTGATGCAAATGTTACTTTGAATCTGTGTCTAATATCTTATTCTGAGCCATTCAAGGAGTATGTCATCTGATACATGGAAGATTAAGAATAAGACTATGAAGTTGCTAGCTTGGATATGGCTATCTTTATTTGATGCCTTACTATTCACCTTGCTACTTGATTATTGATATTGCTTGATTCTAAAGTACAAAGGAAAAGTGGGTTTCTATATGACATTCTTGTCTATTGGAGTGCATCACCTTGGTCAGATCTTTCAACTCTTAACTTTTAAACTTTATGCTTAAGATTAGTCTTCATCTCCTCCCATTTCTTAAATTTCAAATCTCTCCCCCCTTTTAAAATCTTCTTTTCTTGTTATTTCTAAACTTAGACTTTATTGCAAGTTAGAAACTTTGGCCTTATGCCATTGTATTTTTTTTAAACTCTTTTCTTAAATCAAACTTGTAAATGAATCTAACCATATTGACTTAAAATTTCAAAATACAAAAAGAACTAACACTCATTCAAACTCGTTTAGGCCTCTTTGTGCCTCTTTTAAATTTAATTTTTTTTATTAAAAGCAAATCACTCATTTGAAATTGATACCACGAACTACAAGGTTTTGATCCCTCATTTTTATGTTGGTACGTAGGCACAAGTCCGAAGGTCTTGTCAAACACAAAAATATAATTAATGAATTATCTTCTCATCCCCACACTCTATTTTATTGCAAACATCATTTTATACCAAAACACATACACACATAAAAAAGGCTCCCTAGGAGTACCTAGGACACTTTGGGTCCTAACACCTTCCCTCTGTGTAACCAACCCCCCATACCTGTAATCTCTGGCATTTTATTAGTTTTGATTTGAAAACTTCTTATCTTTGGGTTTTGTTCATACTTTTCCCTTTTCCTTTGGAAACAATAAAAGCGCGGTGGCGACTCTGGTTTTATTGACGTTAAGTTTATTCATAGCTTAATGGTCATGAATTTACCGCTATAGAAATTAAGTGCCGACTCTGCTGGGGAGTAGTCCTCAATGGGTTTAGCCTAATTTTATGTGTACATAATTGTATATTCGATGTTTGTATACTTGTTTGTGTGATATAACCTGCTTGTTGTGCTTGGTGATCTCTGAGTAGTGAGATAAGTTTTAACCCAAACTTGAGTGGAATTAAGATAGGAAGATGGTATCTTGTTTGTGCTTGTGGTCTTAGGACCTTCAAATACCTAATAAACAACAAAAAACCCTAAAAATGTATTTGAGTGTACTGTTGGATTTGATCTGAGTTTTGGACTTAGAATTAGGCAACATTCCCTATGCAAAAGAACTTGGTCAATGCCAACATCTCTCAAGTTATTAAGAATTGAGCTTTTATCTGATACAAGTATTGGGATCCACTTGAGTTCATCTGTTACATGGTCTTGATGCAAATGTTACTTTGAATCTGTGTCTAATATCTTATTCTGAGCCATTCAAGGAGTATGTCATCTGATACATGGAAGATTAAGAATAAGACTATGAAGTTGCTAGCTTGGATATGGCTATCTTTTTTGATGCCTTGCTATTCACCTTGCTACTTGATTATTGATATTGCTTCATTCTAAAGTACAAAGGAAAAGTGGGTTTCTATATGACATTCTTGTCTATTGGATTGCATCACCTTGGTCAGATTTTCAACACTTAACTTTTAAACTTTATGCTTAAGATTAGTCTCTTCATCTCCTCCCATTTCTTAAATTTCAAATCTCTCCCCCCTTTTAAAATCTTCTTTTCTTGTTATTTCTAAACTTAGACTTTATTGCAAGTTAGAAACTTTGGCCTTATGCCATTGCATTTTTTTAAACTCTTTTCTTATATCAAACTTGTAAATGAATCTAACCATATTGACTTAAAATTTCAAAAGACAAAAAGAACTAACACTCATTCAAACTCGTTTAGGCCTCTTTGTGCCTCTTTTAAATTTAATTTTTTTTATTAAAAGCAATTCACTCATTTTGAAATTGATAGCACGAACTACAAGGTTTTGATCCCTCATTTTTATGTTGGTACGTAGGCACAAGTCCGAAGGTCTTGTCAAACACAAAAATATAATAATGAATATTCTCTTCTCATCCCCACACTCTATTTTATTGCAAACATCATTTTATACCAAAACACATACACACATAAAAAAGGCTCCCTAGGAGTACCTAGGACACTTTGGGTCCTAACACCTTCCCTCTGTGTAACCAACCCCCCTACCTGTAATCTCAGGCATTTTATTAGTTTTGATTTGAAAACTTCTTATCTTTGGGTTTTGTTCATACTTTTCCCCTTTCCTTTGGAAAATAAAAGCGCGCGGTGGCGACTCTGGTTTTATTGACGTTAAGTTTATTCATAGCTTAATGGTCATGAATTTACCGCTATAGAAATTAAGTGGCGACTCTGCTGGGGAGTAGTCCTCAATGGGTTTAGCCTACTTTTTATGTGTACATAATTGTATATTCGATGTTTGTATACTTGTTTATGTGATATAACCTGCTTGTTGTGCTTGGTGGTCTCTGAGTAGTGAGATAAGTTCTAACCCAAACTTGAGTGGAATTAAGATAGGAAGATGGTATCTTGTTTGTGCTTGTGGTCTTAGGACCTTCAAATACCTAATAAACAACAAAAAACCCTAAAAATGTATTTGAGTGTACTGTTGGATTTGATCTGAGTTTTGGACTTAGAATTAGGCAACATTCCCTATGCAAAAGAACTTGGTCAATGCCAACATCTCTCAAGTTATTAAGAATTGAGCTTTTATCTGATACAAGTATTGGGATCCACTTGAGTTCATCTGTTACATGGTCTTGATGCAAATGTTACTTTGAATCTGTGTCTAATATCTTATTCTGAGCCATTCAAGTAGTATGTCATCTGATATATGGAGGATTAAGAAGAAGACTATGAAGTTGCTAGCTTGGATATGGCTATCTTTATTTGATGTTTGATCTTCACCTTGCTACTTGATTATTGATATTGCTTGATTCTAAAGTCCAAAGGAAAAGTGGGTTTCTATATGGCATTCTTGTCTATTGGATTGTATCTCATTGGTCAGATCTTTTCAACTCTTAACTTTTAAACTTTATGCTTAAGATTAGTCTCTTCATTTCTTTCCATTTCTTAAATTTTAAATCTCTACCCCTTTCAAAATCTTCTTTGCTTGTGATTTCTAAGATTAGACTTTATTGCAAATTAGAAACGTTGGCCTTATGCCATTGCATTTTTTAAACGCTTTTCTTAAATCAAACTTGTAAATGAATCTAACCATATTGACTTAAAATTTCAAAAAACAAAAAGAACTAACACTCATTCAAACTCTTTTAGGCCCCTTTGTGCCTCTTTTAAATTTAATTTTTTTATTAAAAGCAATTCTCTCATTTTGAAATTGATACCACGAACTACGAGTTTTGATCCCTCATTTTTATGTTGGTACGTAGGCACAAGTCTGAAGGTCTTGTCAAACACAAAAATATAATTAATGAATTCTCTTCTCATCCCCACACTCTATTTTATTGCAAATATCATTTTATACAAAACACATACACACATAAAAAAGGCTCCCTAGGAGTACCTAGGACTCTTAGGGTGCTAACACCTTCCCTCTGTGTAACCAACCCCCTTACCTGTAATCTCTGGCATTTTATTAGTTTTGATTTGAAAATTTATTATCTTTGGGTTTTGTTCGTACTTTTGCATTTTCCTTTGGAACAATAAAAGCGCGGTGGCGACTCTGGTTTTATTGACGTTAAGTTTATCCATAGCTTAATGGTCATGAATTTACCGCTACAGTTTTCTAATCAAACCCATGTGTCTTTTAGCCTTATTATTATATGCTATCCAGATATTCCAAGAGAGTGGAATGACTTCTTTGAAACCTAACATAACTAATCAAGTTGATAGAGGTGACAAAGAAAGTCTTGGACACGAGACAATTTATGTAGTTGGCTCCCACTCAATGGGAGTTTCACAAACAACTTTCTCTTCTTGAGTAGCACCCTCATCCACAACGCACTGGTTATTTTCACCTCCATGATTTGCTTCCAATTCAAAATATGGACGGTTGTATTGTGTGATGGTCTTCAAACCCAAATTTTCTATGGGAACAATGAAGATGTTTAGTAGTGCTAGACACACCCTTTTCTGTTGGGTAGGAATTAAAATTTGGCCCAATTTTATGCAAAGGTCCACTAATAGCAAGATGTGGTTCTAAAATAGAAGATTAGGCATATGCGTGTGAGTCCCCTCTGTGTGTTGGCTGACGCTCATCTTAGGTGTTCCACTCTTATCAAATCGTTTTTTCTTGAAAACCACATCAAGTTGATTGGGTCTAGCAGTTTTGCTGTCATCATTTATTCCTTTTAATGAAACATCAATCCCCTTGATTTTAGAACTCCCCAAATCTCTATGCACATTATTAGGTAAAGATTTTCCTTGACCATAATGAACTATTTTATTACATTTTTTCCTCTATACCACCAGCTAATCACCATGATTTTGACTAAAAGTTTAAAATAAAAAAATAAAATAAAAACTAATGTGTGGATACATATGTCATTTACATTTTTTAATTATAAATTATTTATTTTTATTTTGATAATTAATATTTATTCTTTAATTATTTTCTATTAAAAGTGTTTGATATTTTATTTATTTTTATATTATTAATATTTTAAACAAATTTAACACTTTCTTTTCTATTTAGGTAAAAAAAAATCTACAATTTGTTTTCTATATTTAGTCTAATTGTGTTTTATAAAAATACAAAATCAAAATATATTATGACCATAAGGTGAGTCATGCTTGAAAGGGAGATAAAAAGCGTTTTAGGATGTTGAATATGTAAAAAAAAATGAATGAATATTTTAGCCATATGACCATAATATTTATAGATTTTAAATTTTGGGCCTAGTAGTTTACTGTTCCTCTTCTTGAATCCATCCGCCGTCATAATCCCTCCACCGTTTAAACTCTTCGTCGAACACCACCACGACTCCGGCTGACACACACCTCTTTTGACCTCCGGCGCACTCCGTCACAACCACCGGCAACACACCGCTTAACCGCTAGATCTCCGTTCAGCCGCCACCAACCTCTAACACGTTTTCTTCTTCACAACATTACTGAATCAATAATCTCCTCCGTCAAATACTGCCTCTCATTTACGCCGACGTTCACCACCATCTATCGATCGGTATTTTTTCTATTATCCATTCATGAATAGGCTTTCATGACTTGATGAGGCACGTTTTTTTCTTGCTGTCTCATTGAGATTTCAGTTCTTATTTTCATTCATGAAAGAGAAATATGGTGATTGGATTTTTATGAAACAAGAAGGAAGTTTTGTTGTTGTTTGGATTTAAGAAGAATGTGATAATTAGAACGTTATGGGTTCTCAAAAAAAGAATTAAGTTGTTTTAATTAAGTTTTTATTTAAGTTTGTTCGTCATTTATTCTTCTTAAAAGAGTAAAGAATTAAATATTGAAGAGGCAATTTCCCATGTCCATCGATTTTTTTATTTAAAATTGCTATGTTTTTAAATTAGGTTAAGGTGTGTGGACTTGATCCTTAAGCTAATACACTCATGTTGCACCATTTCTCCTGTTGTACATCATTGTTATGTCCTCTTTTCTACTTAGATAATTAGAAGGACCAAGCTTTAGCCCATGCACCCCACCTTGTATTTTATCTTTTTTCCTTACCATCATTTTATTTAATTATGATTATTATCCTAACAATTAATTTACTATAGATTTTAGTTTAATTAGCAGACTAGGTCATTTAGTTCTCAGTTAATTTAATAATAGGATTATTTATCTTTTTTTATTAACTAAAATAATCCAATCAACATAGACCTAGGTAGTTAATTTAAATCCTTTTGTTTGATTATTATGCTTATCGTAAACCATGCCTCCCATTTTACTTGCTTAAAATCATATTTGGTTTATTATTATTATCATTCAAACCCAATTTCAAGAATAAGCCGTATATTTCCCGATTCAAAGTCGAGTCCATTTTCAAACACCTTTGTAAGTCGATCGCTTTTAGCATCGCCATCAACCTCACATAGCTTACTCTTGGGCTTTCTTACAATGAGACCTATTCGATTTTAATCGAGTAGATGATTGATTCACTGGATAATCGTAAATACAAATTTTAAACCTTGATCCAACATCAAGTATTCTTTATTAAAATTAAATTAAAATACCTAATCAAAATTAAATACTATTTCACTTAAGAATGAAAGAGGTAATGGTTTTGAGTTTTCAACTCCTCTCCTCGATTATTTAAACACGAACTCTTGTACTCGATTAATCGAACAACCGTCATTTCTAATCCACCTAAGGACAAATGCATCAAATTCTTTTACAATAAGAAACCAAAAGGGAGATAACTTTGAGTCTTCAATTTTATCTCCTCGACTATTTGAATACAAGTTCTTTTACTTGGTTAGTCAAATAATCGATGTTCCCTCTACAAATCTCCAAACCCCGATTAAATCAAAATATTTACACAGTAAGCTAAATGAAAAAGGAGTTGACTTTGAGTTTTCAACTTCACTCCTCAATTGGACGAATACGAGTTCTCTTACTCGGTCAGTCGAACATTTGTCATTTCTTCGCAAACGTACAGCTTAATCAAATCACTTTCATAACAAATTATACGAAAAGGGAGATGGTCTTGAGCCTTCGATTCCTCTCCTCAAATGCTTAGATATGAGTTGTCTTACTCAGCCATCCAAGTACTTGTCGTTTATTCTAAAAATACCAACCATACATAAACTTATTTTCATAATCACTCAGATGAAACAGAAAGTGATCTAGAGTCTTCTATTCCATTTCCCTATTATTAGGATACGAGTTGTCTCACTCGACCGTCCGAGTAATCGTCATCCATTCAAAATGCCTTAACTATTATCAACTCCTTTCATAATAAAGGATGAAAAGAGAGATGGTTTAGAGCCTTCGATTCCTCTCCTCGACTATTAGGATATAAGTTGTCTTACTCGAATATCCGAGTAATCATATCCAACAAAATGTCTCAACACATCAAATATATATCTTCCTCGCCCCCGTGCGATCAAAACATCTCAACCAATCAAAACATCCAACATATTAATCCAACTTGTCACCCTCGTGTGACCAAAACTCTCTTTAAAAAGAACATTGTTTAATCATTTCTAACGCGCACAACAAACTAGTGCTTAAGCCTCCGCCGAGAGTAGACAAGCCAACATTTAGCCTTTAGGGCGCGATCTAAACAGTTGTTCGGTAAAAGACACCAACCAACCATAGTTCCCCGAACTACGAATGCTCTAATTTCCTTATTTAAGGATACGTAGGCAGGAGATTGTTGTATCTTCGCGAGCACACTAATAAAAAACCTCCCCTTTCCCTTTCTGAGGTTCTCATCCATTTCAATTTCTAATATTATATAACCCAAAGATAATAAACAAACATAAATTAACACTCGAAATACAAATTAGAACTAAAAGGTTCCCGTTGAGTACAACGGACGCAACATAAATTTTTCCGCGACCATCGCGAGGAATCGCATTTTTCGAGATGCGACAGTCGCCACTTAAGGCCATCACTATTCGTCACCTTCTCATTATATCATTGGTCGAATGTTACATAGTCGGCCCTTTCTAACCCTAGCCAAAGTTGTTCTAATTTACAGTCCCTCAAGCATAAGGCATGGGGGATCAATATGATAAAGTTATGACATATTGCTTCATAGTCCCTCACACATAAGTCAGATAGGAAAAACACTAATGGAATTTGTCATCTGTTTGGAAACTATTTAGTTTCTTGGCATATTAAGAAGCAATATAACATTGCTCTTTCTACCGCTGAGACTGAATACGTAGCCCATAGTAATTGTCGTGCATAATTCTTATGACTAAAGCAACAATTATTGGATTATGATTTAAATCTCGGTCATGTTCCAGTCAAATGCGATAACACTAGCGTAATAAGCCTAACTAAGAATTTTGTACTTCATTCACATACTAAACATATAGAAGTCAGGAACCATTTCCTTAGAAATCATGTTGTGAAAAGGTGATGTTATTTTTTATTATGTGGATACGAAAAATCAGTTTGCTGGTATCTTTACAAAATTGTTACCCTCTGAACCTTTTCACAAGATAGATAGGGAATTCGGAATCCTAAATCTGTCTTGCTTTAAATAGATTTGGTTTCCTATTTAATTTCATTTTCTATATGTTTATGTTATACACTAATACCATCTTGTATCAATTTATTCTAGCCAAGATATTGGTATGTTTCTTTAAGTCTAACATTCTTTTATATCATTGTTTCTATTTTGTTCTTATTGTTTTTTTTTTTTCTCATTTTTCTTATATTCTTATTCCATTCATTCATAAGTTGTTGTTTTGATTGTTCACATGTTGCATTTAATATCTCTTTAAATGTGTGTTGTTAATTATATGCATTTCAGCATTATTATATTTGTTCATGCATTATTTAAATATTCCATTCATATAAATTTTGATCATATTTGTTTTTGCAAGGTAGTGCATGTCCAATTGCTTATTTGTTGCATTTAGCATGTCAATCTTCATATTTTGTATTCGATCGTTGTTTTTGTACATTCTTCTTAGTTATGTTTAGCTAATTTTTCATCTCAAATATCGTTTATGTTACTGGCTTTGTTTGCATTTAGGCTCATTAACATCTATCTCTTTTTGATCTTGTCAAATGGGGAGAAGTTGTAATGTGAGTCTAGAATTTACTTATGTTGTTGTATACTGTGCAATGTTTCAGGGGGAATACAAGAAATTTTAGGAAAGCATTGATCATGTTTTTCTTTTTCTTGAAGTCAACTCAATTACTAGTGAAAGCATTGATCATGTTTTTCTTTTCTTGAAGTCAACTCAATTCCTAGTGAACGCATTGATCATGTTTTTCTTTTTCTCGGTTACAAATTTGTGGTTCTTTGGCGATTTCTATCAACAACGGATCTTCACTGCCGTCGTCGAACATAGGCAAAATTGGACCGTACATTGTTTTCATGATGTCGTCTTCAACCCGTAAACCATCTTCCGAACCATTACTACTCTTCATTCACCAAACATCAACAACTCGGTACTTTGTACCTTAAATTTTGGGCACTAGAATCACATGTTTATCAGACTAACCAACAGTTTTCATTTCATCAAGATCAACCACCATTGGGACACCCTCCAATGGTCTCACATACAAATTAGCATAACCATTCTTGTAATAATAATTTACTTTCACTGTCCTTTTGGTCTTTTCCTCTCCAAACCAACCTACTAGGAAAGTAGGATACATAACATGAGATATGTTGAGACGTCTTTTGTTTACCGAATTTTTATACAGTTTGTAGGTGAATGGTAATTGTGACACAATGGTTTGTTCACCAATGGTAAGAATTAAGGGTAGACACATCCTTTGTAGGGTTTGGTTGAGATTATGGAACGATATAAAAAATCTAATGTGATTTCGAGGGATTCTTTTTGGAACCTGACTATGACGAAGGCTCAAGAGTGTTAGAAGTTGTAATTCATTGTTTTGTAGAAAGTTGTACTCGACTGAGGTATATCTGACCTAGTTGAAGTAAGAAGTCTAGTAGCAGTTAGTTGTAGAGTCGGTTGTAGTCAACATAGTTGAATACATCATATAGTTGTTGAGTCAAAGTCAAAATGTAACTTGTACGTTTGGGGATTAGGCCTTGGTTGCATATATATATATATATATATATATATATATATATATTATTATATATTATATATATATATTATATATATATATATATATATATTGTAAATAAAGAAGAACTTCACTTGATATAGTTTTATAGCTTTGTCTTTTCTTTCCATTCTCTCTTTCTCTCTTCTTAATTCTTATTGAACCCTAAATCGTTCAAACAAATTGGTATCAACGATCCATATTATGATTCAAAGAGAATATTTAATGGAAAAAGGAAACACAACATCAATGCAATTTCCATCGAATCTACTGGTTTTCAAATGAGATAATTACGAAGGATGGGTTTGCGCAGATAAAGGTCATTTTCATATTATAAGATGTCGCTGAAATCGTGAATGATTGAGTACCGACATTAGAAGAAAATGAAGATGATGTTCAACAAGTTGTGCACGAGGAACAGAGAAAGAAAGATGGAAAAGCTTTGTTCTTGATCTATTAATGTATGGATCCTAACGTGTTTGAGAAGATCATTAAAGAAGAATCGACAAAAGAAGTGTGGGAAAAGTTAAAGAACTTGTACGAAAATGATGAAAAGTTAAAGAGGGTGAAGTTGCAGACGTTGAGAAAGAAATTCAAGATGAATCTGATGAAGGAAGAAGAATCACTCTTAGAATTCTTTTCATGTGTTGTGTTTTTAACAAACCATATGAAGGTGTGTGGTGAATCAATCACTGATTTGCAGAAGATTGAGAAAGTGTTGAGATCTCTGAATGCAAACTTTGATTATATTAATGTCTATTGAAGAGTCCAAGAACCTTGTTGAGATGAAGGTGGAAGAACTTCAAGCTTCATTGGAGGCTCATAGATGAGATTGAAGCAGAAGAACTCAGAAAGGGATAAAGTGGTTGAACAGGCACTGCAAGCAAGATTCATCAAGAAATCTGGTAAAGAGAAGGTGAAATAGGTAAAGAATAATGATAATGATGGGAAGTCAATCAAGAAATCAAAGAATCAAAGAATCAAACTGATTCAATCAAGAAAGGCATTAGCAACAAGTATTCGGGGAAGAAAGTTGACATGAAGGAGGTGCAGTGTTACAATTGTCAAGGATTTGGTCACTATGCTCGAGATTGCCGAAGAAAGAAGAAATCAAGAGCAAAAGACAATGACGAAGTGAAATATGCACATGCTAGAGGAAGAGACTCTGATTATATGTTGCTCATGGCATACACTTAGTTGAAAAATAAGCAAACCAACATGTGGTATCTGGATTTAGGATGCAACAACCACATGATGGGTAATAAAAACTGGTTTACCAAGTTGGATAAATGAGTCAAGAAAGTGAACAAGTTTACATATGGTAGGCATGTCACATCAGAGGGAATAGGAAATCTAGTTTTTTGGTGATAAGAAATGGTCAGAGGGTCAACATAATTGACGTATTGTATGTACCTTCGATGATAAGTAATTTGATAAGCATAAGTCAGTTACTTGCCAAAGGGTATAACATGAAGTTGGAAGAAAATCTGATAAAGGTATATAATGGTAATAGAAGGATGATCTTGAATGAACCATTGTCAAAAAACAAAACCTTAAAATTAGAGATCAACACGGTTGATCATCAATGCCTTGCTTTGACCACTGTCGTAGACAAGAATTGGTTATGGCATCACATGTATGGACAACTAAACTTCAGAGGTCTAAGCATGCTTAACCATAAGAAGATAGTATATGGCTTACCCCAAGTGAAGGAATTGATTCAAGTGTGTGAGGACTGATGCAAAAGCAAAGTAGGCTAAGAAAGCATTCAAACATGACTTGTCCATGAATTCGATAGAAAAGTTGGATCTTGTTCACTCTGATGTGTGTTTTTTAGGTAAGGTCGAATGAAGGTAATTGTTATTTCCTAACTTTCATACATAAATTCACCAGATATATGTGGATTTACCTTATTGAAAGGAAGATTGGATATTCACACAGTTCAAGAAGTTTAAATTGCATGTCGAGAAACAAATTAGATACAAGTTAAAGAAACTGAGAACTAATTATGGTGGTGAATACACCTCTATAGAATTTGCAAGATTTTGCACCGACGAAGGTATAAAGCACGAGGTATTGCACCCTATAAACCTTAACATAATGGTATAGTTGAAAGGATAAATAGAAGTATACTATAAAAGACTAGGAGCATGTTATATACCAAAGAGATTTTAAGGTGAAGCAGTTTCGCCAACAATATACATTCTAAACAGATGTTCAAAAAAGAAGATAGTCAAGAAGACACCTTATGAGGCTCTGACATGACAAAATCCAAATGTTAGTCATCTTAGAGTATTTTGATCAATATGCTTCAGGCATGTATCTGAACAATTGAGGAAGAAACTAGATGGTCGAAGTCAGGCTATGATGCTCATAGGTTATCATTCGACTAGTTCATACAAGATATATTCACAAAATAATGATAAACGTATGATCAGTCGAGATTTTCTAGTGGATGAAAGCAAAGGGTGGGATTGGCATCATGGGTCAGCTCGACAGGAGAAAGAAACAGTTACAACTATGTTTGAAGAAGACCAACAAACTGAAGTCCCAACTAATCAAAATGAAGAACCACATGAGCGGAATGTTAGGAGATCGACTAGAACAAGAATTGAGTCGACAAGGCTAGCTAGATATGAGATATTTCCATATCAAGCAGTTGATGCAGATGGTGACTTGATAGAAAAAGTGATGATGATGGCTGAATCAGAACCAATTGATTTGGATCATGCCATGAATGATTTCAATTGGTTAGCCTCCACGCTAGAAGAACTCAGGGCGATAGAGAAGAATAAGACCTAGGAGTTTATCGAAAGAGTAAGTAATAAGCCAACTTATAAGAAATGGGTCTATAAGTTGAATCAAAGTTCAAACGCTGAAATTGCCAAGTATAAGGCAAGACTAGTAGAAAGAGGTTTTTTGCAAAAACTCGATATTGATTTCAACGAAGTCTATGCACCTGTTGCAAGGTTGGAGACAATCAGAATTGTTGTGTCGACGACATCATACAAGGGGTGGAAGATACATCAGTTGGATGTAAAGTTAGCTTTTTTGAATGGACCTTTGGAAGAAGAAGTGTATCACAGTCAACCACCAGGATTCAAAATCAAATGGAAGAAGTCGAAGGTTTATAGATTAAGGAAGGCTTTATATGGCTTGAAACAAGCTTCAAGGGCTTGGAATATGAGAATAGATAGCTTCCTGATTGGAGCAGGTTTCATAAAGTGTGTCTCTGAACATGGATTGTATGTAAATGATGCAGGCAAGGTCAGCCGAATCATTTTATGCTTGTATCTAGATGATTTGTTGATTACAGGTGCAGATGAATCAGAGATAAGAATAGTCAATTTGAAGTTGATGCATGATTTTGAAATGCCTGACCTAGGGAATTCATCATATTTTTTAGGGGTGGAATTTAAAGACGCAAGTGAATGAGTGTTTATGCACCAGATGAAGTATGCTCAAGACATCTTGAAGAGGTTCAAGATGAGCAACTATAATGCAATTGCCACGCCATTAGCAACTGGAGAAAAGTTTAAGAAGGATATAAATGATGAGCTTGTAAGTGCAATACTATACAAACAAATCTGAATGTATCTTTGCAATACCAGGCCAGATATCTATCAAAGTGTGAGATTGTTGAGCAGATTCATGGAGGAACCCCAAAAGTGATATCTCATCATAGTCAAGAGAATGTTGAGATACATTAAAGGCATGATTGATCATGGTTACACCAATTCAGATTTCAGTTGAGATCAAGACGAGAAGAAGAGTACTGCAGACTATATATTCATGATTGGAGGTGCCCCAATCTCATGGAGTTCAAGAAAGCAAAGCATTGTGGCTTTTTCATCTTGTGAAGCTGAGTACGTGTCTACATCATATGCATCGTGTCAAGAAGCATGTATAGAGATGTTGCTCGAAGATCTCAAGTTAATGGAACCTTAGAAAATGAAGTTGTTTATCGACAACAAGTCAACTATCGACCTAGCGAATCATCATGTGTGTCATGGTCGAAGTAAACACATAGAGAGGAGGTTTCATTTTCCGAGGGATAAATTTAACAAAGGACATTTTGAAATTGAGCATTGCAAGACATAATGGAAACTAACTGACATACTCACTAAACCCCTGAAGAAAGTCAGGTTCGATGAGTTGAAGAGAAGCATCGGGATGAGAAGCCTCAAAAACATGAATTAGGGGGTGTGTTAGTGTAATACCCCAAAATTTACCCTTTATTTTTCTTGGAAGCATGGGATCATGTTTCACACCTCATTAGCGTCATACTAGGTCATACTCATTGCATACTGCATTAGTGACGTGGAAACCAGGTTTTGATTGATCACTCCTTAACAGAAGGAGCCCACACAAAGCAAGATTGAGAATTGGACTTCATTCTCTAAGTATACAAGTCTCAAAGGTTTCAGGGGGCTCTAGGTATCTTATTATGGTCCTCAGTTCATCAGTGAAGGATTCAGAGCTATCAGAGTATTCATCTGGACTTAATCAGGAAATTAGGGTTTCATGGCTACCTGCAACAGGAAATGCTTGGTTGGAAGTAGAGGAGCTTATCTATTTCATGATTGGAGAGGTATCTTGGCCTAAGAAGATACACAATTATCTCAGAAAGATCCATTGGCAATCAGTGCAATCAGTTCTTGATCAATTTTGCCCTAAACGGGTTTGGTATAAAATCAGTTTCTGATTCTTGGGGGTGAAACTCTTTTCCATGGCCCTCCATATGTCCACAAGAGTCTACATACAAAAAAAACAGCTCTTTATTTGAGCCAGAAGTGCTTCAATTGGTCACTGGAATCGGGAATCAGACAGTTTGGGAAAAGTCAACTATGGGGCTAGAAAAGTCAACTCCTAACTTTTTGAGAGTGAAATATCAAAATTCATGCCTAGGGAGCCTACATGTGAAATTTGATCAAGGTTAGATCATGGATTCATCATTTAATCAGGAATTGGAAAAGTTACTTAATTTGGAAATGGTTGACTTTCCATTTAGGGCAAGTTTTTATGGTTGTTGCACTCACTTTAAGCCCATTTTCCATCAAGATAAAATCTCCATTCGAAAATTTCTCCAACATGAAAGTTGTTCCTATTGTTCCAAGCTTTCTAGAAATATAAAGTTTGTTTCATTTGGATCAAAATTGAGAAAGTTATGCTTAGTTAAAGTGGGACATATTTTGAGGACACTTAGAAAAATTTCTAAGTCTCAAAATCTTCAAAGATTGTCAAGACTTCTTGAAAGTTTTCTTGCACTTCAAGGCATCAATGGAAAATGTTTTCTTCACAAACAATTATACCTTGCCATGTCCTCTTTCACATCCTTTGGAATCATCTCATTTGGATTCATGGTTTGAGAGATACATTCACCTAAAGTGGGCATCATGACTTGATTTTCTAGGCAGATTTTGGGCCAAGCTGGCCCAATCAGTTTTGCATGGTGAGACCTGAACTGTGAGACCATTTTTCACTTTCTTCCATTCATCATTTTAACTTGTGATCAACATGAAAGATGCTAAGCTCCACGAGATCTTGCTACTGTTTGCATTATTTCATCATTTGGTGACTTGATCATCGAGTTACATGGCCATAAAGTCACACCTTGGAATGGATTTCTTGCTTGCCAAGTTATGCTGCAAACCAAGTCACGTTTTTACCTCATTTTGGGCCTTGCAGCAATATGTCCATTCATTTAAACTTTGCCAAATAAGAAACAATCTCACATGCCCTCTTAATATGTAACAACCCAATTTTAGTAATTATTTCTTATATTATTATTACTATATTTTATTTTATTTATTTAGAGTGTTAATTAATTAATTAGTTGTTAGGTAGTAAAATAATTGATTATATTAATTAATTTGGTTTGTTAATTAATTATTTAGTTGATATGAGATATAATGAATAATTGAATTAATTAACTTGGTGTGCATATTGAGTTGGTTTAATTTATTTGAATTAAATAGAGATATTTAAATATTAGGTCTTATTGGGCCTATTAATTAAATTAGAGGTATCATCCTTTAAGCCCAAATAGAATACTAGTATATAAGAGGGGAGGAGAGTGAGAATTAGGATTCATTTGATCATTTGAAGGCAATAGAGAAAGAGGAGAGGAAAAGTAAAGAGAAGGGCTAGGGTTTCCAGAAAATTGAAGAGGTAAGGGGAGAATCCTTATTATTATGGGTTAGTATGATTGGATCAATGGGTAGGAGCATGTTTAGGTTAAAATCCCTAATTTTGTATGGTTGTGGAAATTGTTAGGTTTTGAGTGAGTATTCTTGATTTGTGGTGATTTGATTGTGTTAAAACTGCAAATTAACGTTATATACTTAGAGTATTGTATGAGTTATAATTTTATGAACGTTTGGCTTTTTACGGAATCGAAATCGGAGGTCCGAAAGTCCTCCAACGATGAAAACCGCAGAAAATTCTGCATTCTGTCCGTCGCAATCGCGAGCCCTTTTTTATGTTTTTCGGTCAGAATCGTTTTGGTCATAACTTTTGATCCGTAAGTCCAAATCGAGTGCCGTTTGAAGCGTTGGATATCTGAAACAGAAGGCCATAACTTTGTTTCAGGAATAAAATAATTTTGGAGATTATTTCATGGACGTTTTTGGGGTTGAAGAAGATGAAAATTATGTTGGAAAATTTAGAAAACAACAACTTTTAGTAACGCCTTCGTGCACGGTTTTATTCATAACTTTCTTTCAACTCGTGAATCATTTTGGGCTGGGGTTTAAAGCATTAGAAAGGTGACTCTAATACATATTATGTGAATGGTGTATTTGTTATGAATGTGTATATGTACCATTGGTGGATAATTCATAGAGTCGAATTATGGTGATATGTGGAATGTTAAGATGGTAGAGATGATCTTAATTGCATATTATGTGAATGGTGTATTTGTTATGAATGTTAAGATGGTAGAGATGATCTTAATTGCATATTATGTGAATGATGTATTTGTTATGAATGTTAAGATGATAGAGATGATCTTAATTGCATATTATGTGAATGGTATATTGTTATGAATGTTAAGATGGTAGAGATGGTCTTAATTGCATATTATGTGAATGATGTATTTGTTATGAATGTGTATATGTACCATTGGTGGATAATTCATAGAGTCGAATTATGGTGATATGTGGAATGTTAAGATGGTAGAGATGATCTTAATTGCATATTATGTGAATGGTGTATTTGTTATGAATGTTAAGATGGTAGAGATGATCTTAATTGCATATTATGTGAATGGTGTATTTGTTATGAATGTGTATATGTACCATTGGTGGATAATTCATAGAGTCGAATTATGGTGATATGTGGAATGTTAAGATGGTAGAGATGATCTTAATTGTATATTATGTTAATGGTGTATTTGTTATGAATGTTAAGATGGTAGAGATGATCTTAATTGCATATTATGTGAATGGTGTATTTGTTATGAATGTGTATATGTACCATTGGTGGATAATCATAGAGTGAATTATGGTGATATGTGGAATGTTAAGATGGTAGAGATGATCTTAATTGCATATGTGTTGGTATTTGTACATTCATTCATGGCATGGTTGGCTTCATGGTGGAAGCGGTGAAACTGTGGGTTCACATGGTAGCACACGTTGATCCTTAATTGGAAATAGGCGTGGTAGATGTAGCACACGTTGATCCTTAATTGGAAATAGGCGTGGTAGACGTTGATCCTTGAATGGAAATAGATGTAGCATACGTTGATCCTTAATTGGAAATAGGCGTAGTAGATGTAGCGTATGTTGATCCTTAATTGGAAATAGGCGTAGTAGATGTAGCACACGTTGATCCTTAATTGGAAATTGGCGTGGTAGATGTAGCACACGTTGATCCTTAATTGGAAATAGGCGTGGTAGACGTTGATCCTTGAATGGAAATAGACGTAGCATACGTTGATCCTTAATTGGAAATAGGCGTAGTAGATGTAGCATATGTTGATCCTTAATTGGAAATAGGCGTAGTAGTGGCTTTAGTCTTGTCCGGATTGGAAGCGTGGCTTGGATTCTAGATATTGAATCGGAAAGCGGTGAAACGTTGGGTTCACATTGAGGTACCACATGCATAGAGTCACATGTCTTGCATTGAGTCACATTAGAGTTATGTGATAATTGAATGTTTGCATTAATGTGATTGTGAGGTGTGTATGAGATATAGTAATTGAATTTGGTGATGTTTGGATACATAATTTGGCAAAGTATATGATTATGTGATAATTGTAGTGATGTGTGTTTTTGGGAATTAATATTGGATTTGAGTATTATACTCCTTGAGTTTATGTGTGCTTGAAACATGTGAAAAAATGTTGGTTAATATTATTTACATGGTTATATGAAGTGTGATGAATCCTTTAATTGTTGATTTAATCATTATGCTTATTATACTTCTTCATAATGATTTGAATTCTCACCCTTCTGTTGGAATGATTGTAACACCTCAAAATTTGCCCTCCTCTCTTGGGACTAGCATTAACATATTTGCATTTCATTTTAGGACATTAGGCATTTCATGTTGCATATCATGTGGTTACATTATGCAAGCCATCTTCCCAAGTCTTGATCAGAAGAGGAGGAAGTCAAGTGCAAGCTAGGGTTTACTGATTGATCATTGGCCATCTGAGGATTGGGCTGTGAATTAGGGTTGCATGATTCCCAAGGGTATTGGTCTTCATGTTGATTGAAGTGGTACATCATCATCATCAGGGTTGGATATCATCAAGTGGTTGAAGAAGATTCCTTGAGATTAGGGTTTTGACCACTGGTCAACCCTAATCAGCTGCATTGGGCCAATCAGGGCTGGATCAGGAGATGAGGTTTCTGATGGTTATGAGGTTCATTTGTGATTATATGATGATTATTGAGGCTAGGGTGTCACCCTTGAGCCATTTCAGTTGAAGATTGGGGCTCAGATTGATCTGTGCATTGCCAGATTCATCTGTCAGATGAAAAAGTCAACTGTGGTCAACTGTACATGATCTGATGGATTTGGAGGTGGAAATGAGTTGGATACATTTCATTCATGTTGGAACAAGTGTTGAATGACATCTCAAAGCTTAAAACTGAAGAAAATCAAGTCAGGACAAAAACTGCCAAAAATAGCAAGTGACTTGTAATTGAAGTTTCCAAAAATGGAAAGTTTTGGACTTCAAAGCCACGTGTCCAAGGAAGCTTCAAATGAAAATTTGTCCAACATGAAAGTTGTAGATCTTGCTCTCACCTTTCCAAAAAGTCCAAGAACATGAATTTCTCATTTGTGGTTGGCAAGTTATGGATTGATCTAAGCACAAAAAAGTTGAATTTCAAAGTGGCATAACTCTTGATTCACAAGGCCAATTCATGTGGTTCTTTTTTGAGCAAACTCCATTTGACATGTACTATCATAATTCATCATCACATTTCATGAAAACTCATCACATAAAAAGTCCATTTTTCAAGTGATTTAATTTTAAAAAGTGGAGGGAAAAAGTGATTTTGAGAAATATTCATGGTTTACACATAATTTCACTTGCATTGGCTTACAAACATCATTTGAAACTTGCTTCAAAACATATTTTTTGAGTAAATTTGAAGGAAAACTCATGCACTATTCACCATGCATTTTCATGCATAGGGTGAAAACTCAATTTGCCAAAACACTCCCTAATTCATTCATTTCATTAACATTTGGCTTAAGTGTGATTAGAGAGTGATTAGTAGAGCATATATATACTCTAATCATAACAGAATTTGAGAGGTTAATCATTTTTTCACCATTTTTGGATCTTGAAACTTTTTCCCTCCAAATTTTCTCTCAATCAAAACTTGAAAATTCTCCACATAGCATAGCATTTTTCTTCCATATTCTGGTTTATTGAGTGTAGTGGATGCAGAATCAAGCATTGGATCATCAAATTCGAGCAAAATTTGTGTACATTTCAAGCAAACTCATGAAGATGGAAGTGGAAAATTAATCAAGATCTAGTTCGTTTCAAGCTTCAATTCACACATAAAGCTTCAAGTTATCATCTCAGGAGCTGATTTGGATCGTTTAAAGCCTTGGATCGTGCACATTTAGGGACTGCTCTTCAAGAGGTTCAGTTTTCGAATCTCTCAATTCTTAATTCCATTAACATGTTTAGATAGAGTTTTTCATGCTGATTAATCTGATATAAAATTCATGTGAAATGGATAAAAAATGAATGAGTTATGCTTGCTTAAAGTTTGACATGTCAAAATGTTTTTGCTCGGATCTCTTAATCCATGGATTGTTAGGTTTAGATATTGATTGATCTGTAATCTACATTGAAAGAGCTTTCTGTTGATGTATGCATCTCAAAATTCTGGAAAATTTTCTGAACACAGCTCCGCCGTCTTCGCGAAGAAGATGGTGGAAACCACCGCTGGCCATACGCGTATCACTATGCGCCATACGCGTATCACTGTGCGTCATACGCGTATCACTATGCGCCATACGCGTATCACTGAGCCACCACTGGCCATACGCGTATCACTGTGCGCCATACGCGTATCACCTGCAGCATGTTTTCAAACTTAAAATCCATTTTATTTTTCCCTACAATTTCCATATGCATTGTTTTCCAAACTTCAAAAATTCATAAGTTCTTCATTTTTTGTCCAAATTTGATGAGACTTTTTGCATTATTCTCCTTGTGATGTGTAGTTTTTTATGGTGATTTTTAATATTTTTTTCACGTGTAGAAAAATAAATTGCCTAGGGTTTTCTCATGTATGTCCATTTTTGATACATTTTGGTAATTGATCCATGAAATGCTCATATCATAAAATAAATTTGTGCCAATTTTTTGTGATGATTCCTGACTGGTTGATGGTCATTTATATGTAAATTTGTGGATTTTGATACCTGGCCTTTGAGTTATGATTTTGGAACATAGGTGTGACAATTTGTGTCACACCTCTTGATGTCAACTTGTTGAATTTAATTGGATGACCTATGCATGTTGGAATTGAATGAAATTTGGCATGGTGAATTGTTGATATGTTAGGATGTTGTATGATTTTTGTAGAATTTTTCATTGCATTTTCAATTTAATCTTGATTTTTCATTTCTGGTGATTAAATTGCAAGTCATGTGACATAGGTTGGTAGATTGATTGGGAAATCCTCATATTGTGTTGTATGGCCATGAAATTTGATATGCATTAACTAGACACATTGTGTGACCTCCCTGTTTTGGTCTCATCCATTTCTTTTGTTTTCAATGAGATATGAATTTTTGAAGTGGATGTATGCATTGATGTTGTGAATTGAAGCATGAAATTGTGTCTGTTTTTGTTGATTTTCATTGACATGGTTCCATTTGCCCAATTGAGCTCAAATTTGACATGGTAGACCTTGATTGACCCCTGTTTAGGTGTATTTAATTTGAGATTTTTTTGATGTGTTTTGGCATGGCTTTGAATGCAATACTTCTGTTTGTATATTTGGTGCTTCATTTGAACCAATATGGATTGTTTTGTGCATGAATTGAACTTGATGGATGATATAAACATGAGACCAAGGATGTTTGCTCTTGTTTGATGTTAATTTGATGTTGGATGGTGGATACCTTGCTGTTTTAACTTTTTTCTTGCTTTGGGACCCTAGGCTTGGCCTAGTGGTCTAGTTGCTAATGTTTGCTTGATTTTTCAGGATTAAAAAGCAATGCACATGGAGAATGTCCAAATCAATTTGATTGATGATTGTTGATGTTTGTATACTAACATAACATTGTTTTGTAGGTGGTGAAGTTTAGGTTTAAGCTTGAGCTTGCCTTGCTTTGTGTGTATTGTTTAAACTGTTTGATTGTTTGCTGTACAATTTGTCTGATTGAATACTGACTGAGTTTGATTGTTTCCAGGTACTTTAGTTGCTCAGTTCCTTGTGAACCATTGCTTTGCTTTGCTTAAGCAACTTGCATTTGAGGTATAACCTTCTTACTTCATGTAGTTTGGGGACCCGGCTGTTACCGGGCCGGGCAAATTGTCTGAAGTCCTCCTTAAGAGGCAATGCTTGTGTATGTTTATTTTTAAGCCCAAGCAGGTAAAGTCCTTCAAGTAAGGCAATTGGTGGAAGGTAGGGACAAGCAACCTGTCCCCCACTATTCAGTGAGTCTTCTCCTTGCTCCCATTACATGGTTGTAGCATCGAGATCAAAAGCCCAAGATCTGTTGTGTCAGAGTCATCGAGTATAGAAGGGTTCCCCCATTCTGGACCCATGCTCATTTGTCAGCTCTCCCTGGTTAGGGATAAGAGCTGTGAGGTCTGATCCTCACTTCATCCTTTCATCTGCTTCACCTTAGCCTCGTAATGGCAAGGTTAAGAGCAAACACAGCCTGTACAGACGATTGCTTAGGCAGTCAAACCTGATTGATTGAGCCCCTTGTTTGGCTATAGTGCGTGTTATGTGGATATCTGATTGACATGCTTGTTTGAGATACCTGTTCTCATTTGATGATATATGATTGTATGCTTGTGTGCTAGCTTCTTTCCTGGTTAGGTTAGTTTGCTTATGCAAGTAGGATAGAAAACCGAACTTAGGGTTAACGATGCATGACAACATTAGGCTCGAGTCTCAGCTCCCTAGTGTGTATTTTCCCGGTTTCTGGTTAGCAATTTAGTCCCTTTCAGGGGAACTACATCGCCCTGATCCTTGTTCCAGACAAGGTATGTAGGCAGGGGGTCGTGCGAGACCTCTCCGGGCAACCTTTTTTTTTTTGCGTGCGTTTACTTGTTATGTTTGATTGCTTTGGGTTCGGATGCTGACATAAGCCCAGGATTGGCTGTCGGGCTCCATGTTTGCCCTTTGAGTGGTTTTGGTTCGGATGCCGACGTAATTCCATCCAGTGGTTGTCGGGCTCCATGTTTGCCACCCTTGCTTATTGTATGTTTTGTGTTGTTTGGCGTGCGTAAGCCGAACTACAGTGGCTCTGATTCTTGTTCCAGACAAGATATGTAGGCATAAGGTGCGATACCTTATCGAGCCCGTTCCTCTTAACCCCACCTGCGTTCCCCGTGTGTGTGTGTGATGTTTAGCAACTTTTCTTTTCTTAGAACGTGGATCCCGTCGAGTACGACGGACGTGAGGGGTGCTAATACCTTCCCCTCGCGTAACCGACTCCCGAACCTTTTCTCTCTGGTCGCGAGACCATGTCTTTCCAGGTTTCTCTGAGCGTTTCCTTCCCTATCTTGGGATAAATAACGTTTAGTGGCGGCTCTGTGTGTTTTTATTTTTAGGCGCCGGTTGATTTTTCGCAGGATGCGACAGCTGGCGACTCTGCTGGGGAGCCTGCGATGTAGACCTATGCTGGTCCATCGTCCCTAAGCGAGTCCTTCCTAGCGTTCTAGGATTAGTTTAGGTTGCTTGTTGTGTTATTTATTGCATTTATTATTCTAACCAGTGTGTATATATTTGCATTAATGTCTGCATGCATCATTACTGTCATGTTGCCTCTTCCTCTGCAGGTGGTTCTGTTACTCTGGGGTGGGTGTTCTGAGTGGGGCTAAAACCCAGGCCCGAGTATACACCTAGGACTAGTGTGGTCTCACGTTGCCTCTTTCATGTTAAGTCAACATGTGCCTGGCGGCGTGATGTGCCACAAGCCGGACGAGGCTCACTTGATAGTGCTCATCTCTGTGGATATTCCGCTTTGTTTGAGTCACTCCATTTGAGTTGTTGACTCTGGTGACCGATCATTCCCGGATCTTTGGTTTAGACGATTTTAAGGGAGCTACAATGGCACACCCGAAAGGGCAAACCCATTGAGTATCTCCGCCCGATTGTCGAGACCATTATCCGCCTTAGGATGACTTGATTAGAACTTACCTGTGAGGGGAGGGTTGTTCTGTCAGATGTTTGTTCAGATAGCCTTCAGATGGTGACTTTTGATCTGTGATTCAGAGACATAATTATAAGTCGGATTTATGGTCATTTATTGCCGTGACGCCGGAGTGCTGTCCGTGACTTATCAGTGGGGATCCGTTTATTTCGGATTCCCCGGGCCGAGATATTTTATCAGTGGGGATCCGTTTATTTCGGGTTCCCCGGGCCGATTCAGATAAGGGTGATGTGTCTACTCGGATATGGTTTGGTGATGATGGTGATGATGATGTATATGTCTTCCGTTTATTTCGGAACCCGTGGGTCAGAATTGGGATTGTACATTCCTCAGATGGTTATGATCAGTTCAGAGCCCAGATTCAGTGCAAATGATCAGATGGCTTGGAGGATGGCAACGCATTGCATTCATTCATCAGCATCATTACATTTTGCATTAATTGCATCTAACCCATGTTTACCCATATGCAGGGACACTTTTGATCGAGATTCTGGTTGAGAGATTTTCTGCTCCAATATGAGGACCGGTTTGAAGAACAACATTGCTTACAGTTTCTTTGATCCAGAGATTGGTGTGCTCAAGGATATGATAGCATTGATTACTCCTGACCATGTGGGAATGTTTAGAGAGTCATACGGCGGTATTCTGAAGATGGTTTTCAGACTCACTGACTGCGACAGGAGCGCCATCCACACTCTTCTTCAGTTCTATGACCCTGGGTTGAGGTGTTTCGTTTTTCCAGACTATCTGTTGGGACCTCTGATGGAGGATTATGTCAGCATCCTGGGTATTCAGATCCGTGATCAGATTCCTTTTCATGTCACCAGAGCAGAGCCAGATGTCCTTGGAATTTCACGTGCTCTTTATTTGAGTCCGGAAATGGTCAAGGAAGGTTTGAAGGAAAAGGAAAGCTACCCGGGTTTCATTTGAGTTTCTTGGAGGCCAATGCCAAGGAACATGCTGCTGTGGGTAACTGGAAGACGGTCTGTGCTCTGATTGCTGTGAGCATTTATGGGATTGTGTTGTTTCCTAACCAGAAGAATTTTGTGGACCATAATGCTATCAGATTGTTTATGCAGAGAAACCCTATTCCTACCCTGATTGGAGATGTCTACTATTCAGTGCATAACAGGAATGAGAAGAGGCGTGGGGGTCTGGTCAGATGCTGCTCTCAGTTGCTCTTTAGATGGTTCATGGGGTATTTGCCTTCCCGAGGTGCTTTTGTTCAGATTGACCCTAGTGTCAAGTGGTCCTTCCGATTGATGGGTCTGCGGGCTGATGACATTGCTTGGACTCATAATGGTTTAGCTGGTCAGGACTTCATATGCAGTTGTGGGAGTTTACCTAATGTGCCTTTGGTGGGAGTTCAGGGTTGCATTAATTACAACCCGATGCTTCTCCGGAGACAGATGGGGTTTGCTATAGAGGGTCCTCCTCTCGGGCGAGAGATTCAGGAGTCCTTCTATTTCCCGATTGATGGTAACCAGACCAAGCTGAGGCAGGTATTGGACGAATGGCGAGATATCCAGAGGAGGGGTAAGGTTCCTTATGGCAAAGTCAACTGCCGGTATTTCCACTATTTGAGGATTGGTTGCGGAAGAGGATTGAGTCTACATTTCTACCATTTCTGGGGGGTGATATTGTGTGTCCTATGATTGAGGGTCCAAGTGCTTCTGTCAGCATGGAGGAATTCCTCGAGATGAAGAGGGCCAGAGATCAGTTGCTTGCAGAGAAAGCTGAATTGGAGAGAAGTGTTGCTCGTTTCAGGCAGCTAATCAGGAGCTCAAAGCAAAGATGGAAATCAGAAAGCGACATGCTCTGGAGACCAAACGCTTTGAGACGGATACAGCTTATTATGGGAAGATCAGCCAGGCTTAGCATCGTCCAACAGGGAACATGACATCACAAAGGAGAAGCTGTTCAGAGCATCGAAGGTGATTGAAGATGAAAAGAGGAGGCAGATCATTGTCCGGGATCAGAGAGATGACAGAGTCAGGGGTCTCATTGCTGAGTGGGAGGCAAAGCTGCAAGTCAAGGAGTCAGAGAAGCTAAAGATCATTGCAGAGAGAGATCACTATATGGCTGAGAGAGACCACTACTTCAGGCAGATGAAGATTCATCAGAAGGAAGTTGGAAGACTACAGCAGGAGAATACCGAGCTCAGGTTCGCCGCAGAGTTCGCGAGGATGGAAGATGAGATAGGGCCATCTGTGGGACCCTCATCCAGTTAGATCTTTCATTTGTGTTGGATTACCGTCAGGCTTGTTGACGGAATTCACTTGTCTGTATTTCTTTCCTATTCTGGAGGATTGTATTTGATTTTATCTGGTTGATGTATGACTATGGCACTGTTTGTGCACTCTTTGGTTATGTGATGGTTATTTTTAGTCAGTGATTAATCTTCAAGCTTTATTTGCTTTGCCGTATGCACTCACACAGGCACACACATGGTTGGGGGTATCATGCTAAATCACATATCTCCGATCTGCACGATAAAATCAAACGCTGAATATCAGAATATTGATGCCGGATTATTATTTGTCTCAGTGATGCCAGGATCGAGAGACAAAGTGTCCTTCATATGAATAGACACTGCATCCATGCATTGATCATAATGACTGTGCTTTATTTGCAGGTGTTTGTTATTAACGTGCTTGCTTGTGACAGGAATCATTGCTCGCGCTCGAAGGACAGTACCTTTGCACTCAACACGCCCTCACAGATATTATACCAGAAGGAATACTCCCAGACTCATGGAGCTTCCCAGTGCTGATATGCTTGAATTGAAGGAAAAGATGACCGAGCTGATCAATATAATGCAAGGCTTTGCAATTGGTCAGAAGGCTCTGGCGGACAAGTTGAGAAACTCGAGCGGGTTTCTGCAGCAAACAGTGGGGTCAACCTGGATGGAGTCTCCAACCAGGGGCAAGGATCTCGTGATGGTGGGAAGAGGACAACAGTTGGTCTGGTGAATAATGCTGGTGGTGTTGGTGGCCAACCGGGGCAGAATACGAAAGACAACTTTGTGCCTCCGTTTTATGGTTTTGACGAAGATCAGGAGGAAGATAGAGAGGCTGACCAGTTCTCTATGCGAAATGAGCCTTTTGTGCCTTATGACATTCCTCCTCAGAACAAGGAAATTCAGCTGCTGGCTGAGAAGATAAAAGTGCTTGAGAGCTATGCCACGCCTGGGGTGGTAAACATGTCCAACATGGGATTGGTGGAGGGAATTGTGATTCCTCAGAAGTTCAAGGCGCCTGCGTTCGATAAATACAACGGTAGTTCCTGCCCGGAAACTCATCTCCAGGCATTTGTCCGCAAAATCTCAGCATACACCGCGGATCAAAAACTGTGGATGTACTTTTTCCAGGACAGCCTGTCTGGAGGCTCCTTGGAATGGTACACCAAGTTGAGATCGTCCGATATCAAAAGCTGGCAAGATTTGGGAGATGCTTTCTTTAAGCAATACCAATTTAATGCTGATATGGCTCCGAGTCGTACCCAGCTGCAGGGTATGTCTCAAAAGCATAACGAAGGATTCAAGGAGTATGCTCAGCGATGGAGAGAACTGGCTGCGAGGGTGCAACCTCCTCTGGTGGACAGGGAGATGTCGGATTTGTTTATGGGGACCCTGCAGGGGCCGTTTGCAGAACGAATGGTGGGGTGTCCTGTTACCAACTTCTCTGATATCGTGGTAGCTGGAGAAAGAATAGAGAGTTGGTTAAAGCTGGGCAAATTCAGGGTGCGTCTTCTTCTTCTTCAGGGTCGAAAAAGCCGTTTGGTAACAATGGTGGACAGAGGAAGAAAGAGGGAGATACCAGTGCAGTGTACGCTCAACGCGGACCCAGTAGGGACCGTTACTTCCAGCACAATGCTGCAGTAACAATTCCTGCTGAGTCTCATTCAGCACAACCGCAACAACAACAACAGCAGCAACAGCAACAAAGACAACAACCCTTTCAGCAGAGACAACAAAGGGCTGGTTATCAGATCCGAGGCAGAGCGCAGGATCGTCAATTTGATAGGCCTCCAGTGAGTTATGCTTTCTTGTTTAAGAAGCTGCAGGATTTGGGCCTTGTGCAGACCAGAACTCTGGCACCTTTGAGACCTGATCAAAGGCCAGCCAGTTATGATGAGAATGCTAAATGTGAATTCCACTCGGGTGCGCCCGGGCACAACATTGAGAACTGTAAAGCTTTTAAGCACACAGTTCAAGACCTGGTGGATTCCAAAGCCATTAATTTTGCGCCATCTCCCAATGTCAACGCAAATCCCATGCCTGCGCATGGTCAGAGGGGGGTGAATGCAATTTCTGAGGAAAGTCGAGTTGGGCTATTTGATGTTGATCAGCTGAAGACGCCTTTGGCTGAGGTCAAGAGGCAGTTGTTAAGAAATGGGGTTTACCCGGGCTGCGGGTTTGAGTGTGCTGAGTGCACTATTTCTGCAAATGGTTGTGAGCTTCTGAGGAAGCATGTCCAGGGGCTGATGGACGATGGGGAGATTGTGATCGAGAAGTCTGAAGGGAAGAAGGAGGAGGTCTCCACCATAACCATTTTCTATGACCCGGTTGATTTGTCTAACCTGGTGGAGGAGGCTCCAGTTACCATCACGGTACCTGGGCCGATTCCATACGACAAAGAGGATGCCGTGCCATGGCATTATGGGGGAGAGGTATATTGTAATGGTGAGAGGTTGGAAGAACAATCTGCTAGTGAAACCACCGTGCTAAAGGTGGATAATGCCGGTCCCAGCGGTTTCACTCGCAGTGGAAGGTTATTTGCTCCCGATGCTTTGAGGAGGGGGGAGGAAGAAAAAGATAAAAAGGAAAGGCCGAGGCTTTAGCCAGGGCAAAAGGGAAGGCTGTGGCAGATAGCGGTAATACTCCTGTGATGACACCGGCGCCTGCGGGGTCGGATAACAAATTTGATGATGAGGCTGAAGAGTTTCTGAGAATCATCAAAAAGTCGGAGTATAAATTGGTGGATCACTTGCAGCAAACACCTTCTAAGATCTCGATTCTTTCACTGCTGTTGAGTTCTGAGGGTCATAGGGAGGCTTTATTGAAAATTCTGAAGAAAGCCTATGTGCCTCAGGAAATCACAATCAACCAATTGGAGACGGTCGTATCCAACGTGCATGCTAGCCATGGGTTGGGCTTTACTGATATGGATTTGACCGTAGATGGAGGAACCATAATCGGGCTTTACACATTGCAATGGAGTGCAAAGGAGCCGTGCTTTCGCATGTGCTGGTTGATACCGGCTCCTCATTTAATGTGTTGCCAAAGAAGGCCTGGCGAAGCTAAACTGTGATGGGCTGATTTTGACCCCGACTGATCTGATTGTGCGGGCATTTGATGGGTCAAAGCGGGCTGTATTGGGGAGGTGGAATTGCCAGTGAAGATTGGCCCAGAAGTGTTTAAGTCGACCTTCTATGTTATGGACATCCAGCCAGCTTACAGTTGCTTGTTGGGTCGCCCATGGATTCATGCTGCGGGAGCAGTTACATCGACTTTGCACCAGAAGCTGAAATATGTTTGGGGAGGTCAAGGTCGTCACCGTCTGCGGAGAGGAGGACATCTTTGTCAGCCACCTGTCTTCGTTTAGTATGTGGAGATGGATGGAGAAATATGGGAGACGCCTAGCCAGGCATTTGAAACCGTTAAGGTGGAGAATGCTCTGTTCGCTAAGCAAGAGGAGAGAGAAACCATCCATCGCTTCATACAAGCAGGCTGCTGAGGTGGTCAAGAGCGGTGAGGCTCCTGGTTGGGGCAAAATGATGGAGGTCCCTGAGAAAAAAGACCGTTTTGGGGTTGGATATCAACCGGGCCGAGGCTTGGGACGAGGAAGAGGGGGTCGTACGTCTGTAACTTTCACGAGTGCCGGAATGCTGGATCCGGACCACATCTGCATGATGGGTGAAGATATTGACAGCGACTGTGACATGGACCGATGGATAACGTCGTGCGAACCAGGGATGGAAATCCACAACTGGAAGGCCGAAGAAATCATCCGGGTCACTCTCCTCGAAGAGTAATATTTTTCTTGTTTCTTTCTTATTTGCATGCAAACCTTACGTGTTGCCCGACACGTAATGGTTCATTGTAAGGGCCACCTCATGTCATAATTTGCAAAATTCTGCATCATTAATAAAAGGATGTTTTTCAGTCAAAAGCGGTGTTCCCTGTTTTTCATTTATTTTTGCAGTTTAAAAAAATAAAAACAAATAAAAATGGCAATGTTTTCATTTTCCTTTTTTTAAATTCTCACACCGGTTCTAAAGCAATGCATGAATCAACATTCATGCAGATGCGATTCCTCTCCGGATCTCATTGATAACAATCCTGTTACGCCTCTATATGATTTCGACAATCCGATCTATCTTGCTGAAGAAAAAGACGAAGAAGATTGTGAATTGCCGGAGGAATTAGCCAGGTTGTTAAACAAGAGGAGAAGGTGATTCAGCCGCATGAAGAGCCGATTGAGGTCGTGAACTTGGGTACCGACGAGGTCAAAAGAGAGGTGAAAATCGGGGCTGCTTTGGAGGAAAGTGTTAAGGGCAGATTGGTGGCATTGTTGAAAGAGTATGTCGATATCTTTGCCTGGTCTTATCAAGATATGCCAGGGTTGGATACCGATATCGTTGTGCACAAGCTACCGTTGAGAACAGATTGTCCTCCAGTGAAGCAGAAGTTGCGCAGAACTCGACCTGACATGGCAATGAAGATTAAAGAGGAAGTGCAGAAGCAGTGGGATGCTGGTTTCCTTGCTGTCACTAACTATCCGCCATGGGTTGCGAACATTGTGCCAGTCCCGAAGAAAGATGGGAAGGTGAGAATGTGTGTGGACTACCGGGATCTGAATAGAGCTAGTCCGAAAGATGATTTCCACTACCTCACATTGACGTGTTGGTAGACAATACAGCTCAATTCTCGGTGTTTTCCTTCATGGATGGCTTTTCTGGCTATAATCAGAGATCAAGATGTCGCCAGATGATATGGAGAAAACAACGTTCATCACACCATGGGGTACCTTTTGTTACAAGGTGATGCCATTCGGTCTCAAAAACGCCGGTGCTACTTATCAGAGAGCTATGGTGACTTTGTTTCATGATATGATTCATCATGAAATTGAATGCTATGTTGATGACATGATAGCAAAGTCCCAAACAGAAGAGGGGCATTTGGTTGATTTGGCTAAGTTGTTTGACCGGCTGAGACAATTCAGACTGAGGTTGAATCCGAATAAGTGCACGTTCGGAGTGCGGTCCGGTAAACTGCTGGGGTTCATTGTAAGTGAGAAAGGAATTGAGGTTGATCCTGCAAAAGTAAAAGCAATAAAAGAAATGCCTGAACCGAGAACAGAGAAGGAGGTTCGTGGTTTCTTAGGTAGATTGAACTACATTTCACGGTTCATATCTCACTTAACAGCCACGTGTGAACCGATTTCAAATTGTTGAGAAAAGATCAAACGGTCAGGTGGAATGATGATTGCCAAGCGGCGTTTGAAAAAATAAAAGAATATTTGCAGGAGCCTCCGATTCTGATGCCTCCTGTGGAGGGAAGACCGTTAATTCTGTACCTGACAGTCCTCGAGGGGTCTATGGGGTGTGTATTGGGGCAGCATGACGAGTCTGGTCGAAAAGAGCATGCCATATACTACCTTAGCAAAAAGTTTACCGACTGTGAAACAAGATATTCACTGCTCGAGAAAACTTGCTGTGCTTTGGTCTGGGCTGCTCGCCGACTAAGGCAGTACATGTTGGTTCATACCACTTTATTGATTTCCAAGATGGATCCGATCAAGTACATTTTTGAGAAGCCAGCATTGACCGGGCGGGTTGCGAGGTGGCAAATGATTTTGACAGAATATGATATACAGTATACCTCTCAGAAAGCGATCAAGGGGAGTGTATTGTCTGATTACCTCGCCCAGCAACCCATTGATGATTATCAACCGATGAAGTTTGAATTCCCTGATGAGGACATCATGTTTCTCAAATCGAAAGATTGCGAGGAACCAATCCCGGAGGAGGGGCCTGACCCTGAATCCGAATGGATTCTGATGTTTGATGGGGCCGTTAACGTGAATGGAAGCGGTGTTGGTGCTGTTTTGGTTACGCCGAAAGGATCTCACATTCCTTTTGCTGCCCGGCTAACATTCGAATGTACCAACAACGTAGCTGAATATGAAGCTTGTATCTTGGGTATTGAAGAGGCGATTGATTTGAGGATCAAGAACCTTGTTATATATGGAGATTCAGCTCTAGTTGTGAATCAGGTTAACGGAAAATGGTATACGCATCAATCTCATTTGGTTCCGTATCGAGATTATACGAGGAGATTGTTGACGTTTTTCACCAAGGTGAAGATGCATCATGTGCCCAGAGAGGAGAATCCTTTGGCAGATGCTTTGGCTACTCTGGCTGCCTTGATTAAGGTGCAGAGGTGGAATCAGATCCCCAGTGTGGAGGTTGGACGTCTGGATAGACCGGCTTATGTGTTTGCTGTTGATGCAGCGCCTGATGATGAGAAGCCGTGGTATTATGATATCAAACGCTATCTTGAGACCCAAGAATATCCTGAGGGAGCATCAAAGAAAGATCGAAAGACTCTGCGGAGGTTAGCCATGGTATTCTACCTGAATAAGGATGGGTTTTGTATAAGAGGAATTTCGATTGGGTCTTGCTCAGATGTGTGGATGATGCAGAAGCAAGCCAATTGATGAAAGAGGTTCATGAGGGATCGTTCGGTACCCATGCCAGTGGGAATGCGATGGTGAAGAAGCTGCTGAGAGCAGGTTATTACTGGATGACAATGGAGGCCCAATGTTTTAATTTCGTGCGGAAGTGCCATAAATGCCAGATTTATGCTGATAAGGTGCACGTGCCTCCAAATCCGTTGAGCTTGATGTCGTCTCCGTGGCCGTTTGCTATGTGGGGCATTGATATGATCGGGAAGATTGAGCCTACAGCTTCGAATGGGCACAGGTTCATATTAGTGGCTATTGATTACTTCACCAAGTGGGTAGAAGCAGCTTCTTATACGAATGTGACGAAGCAGGTTGTAGCCAGATTTCTTAAGAGAGACATCATTTGCCGATACGGGGTTCCCGAGAGAATCATTACTGATAATGGTTCTAATTTGAATAATAAGATGATGGCAGAGTTGTGCCGGGAATTCAAAATTGAGCATCACAATTCTTCTCCCTATCGTCCGAAGATGAATGGGGCGGTTGAGGCAGCCAACAAGAATATTAAGAAGATTGTGCAGAAAATGGTGGTAACCTACAAAGATTGGCATGAGATGTTGCCGTTTGCGTTGCATGGGTATCGAACGTCGGTACGTACATCTACTGGGGCAACTCCTTTCTCGTTGGTATATGGGATGGAGGCTGTGTTACCTGTTGAGGTTCAGATTCCCTCTTTAAGAGTCCTGATGGACGTGAAACTGCAAGAGGCTGAATGGGTAAGGACCCGATATGAAGAGTTGAGCCTGATAGAGGAAAAGAGGCTAGCAGCCATCTGTCACGGGCAGTTGTATCAGCAACGAATGAAGCGTGCTTTTGACAAGAAGGTGCGACCTCGGGTATATCACGTAGGTGATATGGTGCTGAAAAGGATCCTTCCTCCTCAAAACGATCGAAGGGGCAAGTGGACGCCGAATTATGAGGGTCCATTCGTGGTCAAGAAGGTTTTCTCTGGTGGAGCCTTGTTGTTGACGACCATGGATGGTGAGGATTTTCCATCCCCTGTGAATGCGGACGCAGTTAAAAAATACTTCGTATAAATTGACCCGCTGGACGAAAAGAACAAAATAGTCCAGGCAAAAATGGGCATCCCGGCGAACCAAAAACAGAAGAAAGGTTCGGGCAAAAATTAGGAATATAAAATGAAAAAATTGTACACCCGGCAAGTCGAAAACCTGAAAAGGCGACTTGGGCAAAAATGGGTATCCCGGTGGACTGAAAACCCGAAAGGGCGGTTCAGGCAAAAGAGGGATTGAAACGAACAACTGCGTCTAGCATGATCGTTTGCGCTTTGGGTTAAAGCATCATGGATAATACCCGGTAGGGATCAATCGGAATCGTTTTGTTCAGAAGGCAGAAAGCATGGAGAGTCTGAGGACATATGGGGTGTAACTGAGTTGGAACTCGATGAGATCACGGGTTTCACATTGCCATTAGGATAGATTTTTCCTTTTGTGCGCAATTACCTCTTTTCAGGAATTGCTTCCTTTGTATTGCTCAATTTGAGCCACACACTTTGCCGATCAATAAAATGCATATTCAGTCAAATAATTTTGTTTTTGTTTTTCATTACCGCTTTGATTGCAAAAACATCCAGATATTTTTGATAAAGAATCTTGCATTTTAAGACATACAGGTTCCTTCCAATGCATGTTTATAAGATTGAAAGCTTGAAATCTTATTTGGAAGGTTGAGTGACCCAAGTGTTGAAATCTTGACACGCCTGGGGCACGGTTTTATCTGACGATCTGTTTTGCAGGAACTGTTAGATATTTTCATTCACTTGCAGGTTGTGATGTGGAAGCATTGTAATAAATCCCCAGAGAGTTCGCTCAGGAACGAATGAATGAAAGAACGACGAAGTGACGTTGAGACGTACGACGATCCTTGATGATAATCAAGAAGACTCTTCAAAGTCGGAAGATTGGAAAGTATGTAATTCCCCGCAGAGCCCGATCAGGGGCAAAGCAAGTTAGAGAACGGTAGAGGACGACGAGAGACGTCCGATGACCCTTGAAATTAACCAAGAAGACTCTTCAAAGTCGGAAAATTGAAAAGAATGTATAACTCCCAGGAATACGCTTTCTCGTCGAGCGCGGCGCGACCTTGGGATACAAGATGATGGAGCAGAAAAGGTCCAGACGAGTCTGGAAATTCCCCAAAAGTGGAAAGCTGATGCGAGGCTGGAAGGTAGATACCGTGGTTCGACGAGTCGACGGGTGTTCTGTACCAACTTTTCTCATTTCCCGGCTAGGTCCCCAAGCAGAGTCATAGGACTAGCTTCCCAGCGGATTCCAATGTCTGTGGACTTCTCCAGCCGAGTCAGGATGGTTATTCCTGGCGGGTTTACGACGATGTTTCCTCAGCAGCCAGGCCAGAAGGTTGTTATCCCCGAGTGGAGCGGGTCTTTTTCAAAGAAATATATCTCCAACAGTGTTCATCCTACCAGTAGATTGAACAAGTTTCCGTAGCGGACGGAGGGATTTCTGCATCCCCAGCTGAGTTGATTCTACCTATGGATTGCATGGGTTGTCCCCAGCGGAGTGGTATGCGGTTCCCTAGCAGGATCAGGATGGTTATCCCCAGCAGGTGATATATTGATGTTTCCCCAGTTGAGCCTGGAGGTTGCTATTCCCCTAGCAGGGCCTATGCGAGTATTTCCCCAGTGAAGTCGGCAAGTATCTGGGAGGGTTTCCCGAAGCGGAGTCAGGATTGATATCCCCAGCAAGTCAAAGACTGTTGTATCCCCACAGAGTGTTGGTGGTGCTTATCCCCAGCAGTTTCTCGAGTGGATTGGGTGCAAAGGAGGTTCTTCCCCAGCAAGGGTTGCCTTATTCCCCGCAGCAGCGTTATTCCCCAGCAGGGTGGAAATCCGAGTGGTGGCGAGTTCTCAGCAGAGTGTCTCGTATTCCCCAGAAGGGTCCCTTGAGGGGGATGTTTTGTTTTTTTATGCATTCATCATGAAAAAATAACATGGCATATTGCATAGAGAAATGAATAATCGCGTGGCATTTCCATGTTTATGGAGCATTACGCAGAAAAAATCAATCATGCATCATTGCAAGCATAAGCTAGTCTCAAGCCGTGGTTACCGTTTGAGAAGTGGTTCTTGCCAGACAGTGAAGGTGTTGCTCCGAGGAGTTTAGCCTCATGGTTTGACCAAAGGTATTTTCCCAGTAGTACGATACTGGGGGAGGTTTCTGTCGTGCGAGACAGATGGTGAAGGTGTTACTCTGAGGAGTCTAGCATCAGAACGGCAGAGCAGCAAGGTTCCCCAATAGTGCGATATTGGAGGAAATGTTTCCGTCGAGCAGAGATGGAGATGAAATCAAAGGACGTTTTGCGATCAGCGCAATTTTCGGGGTTCAAATGGAGAAAAGGAAATGTTGAGGCATTTTCTGGGGTTCAAATGGAGATGGAGTTGAAGATTTTATCCGGGATGAGGTCCTTAGGATTATCTTCTGGTCATGTGTTGCCTTAGACTTTGGCTGAGGCCGATGGAGGTCGTTATAGGTGTCTTCTGAGGAAGAGGTACACATGCTACCTTCCTTTTGTGAAGGTTTACCCTCTGACATGTCGCCCTCAGAGTGGTTTGGTGTTATTTCCGACGTTGCCAGCGGAATTATCACGAGAATGGAGAAAAGAAATGCTGAGGCATGTTCTGGGGTTCAAATGGAGAAATGAAATGCTGAGGCATGTTCCGGGTTTAAACGGAGAAAGGGAGATGTTGCGACATTTTCTGGAGAACGGGGTTCATTCTGGCGATCGAGAGTTATCGTCAGGCGACTGGGGTTCAAATTGGAGATCGGGGTTCATTATGTTGGCAAAAAGGAGTGCTGAGGCATTTTCCGGGGTTCAAATGCAGAGATCTGAGGATCGTTTGCGCAGAGAAAATTTTCGGGGTTCAAGAAAAGCAAAAGAAAAAGAAGAGTTGAGAATCCCGCGTGGATGTGTGGTGTTCAGGCCATGGTTATCCCTGTGTTACCATTTATTTCGGTATCCAGGTCGACGTTTTTCGAGATTGTTTCTTCGCCGATGCTGACAGGCGTTGTTAATTATCATCCCATCAGAGTGCAAATTGTTCGTCTGTTCTTGGTATTCAATCACTTTTCATCCTGATCATCCGAAAGCCGAGGCTATTTCGTATCGACAGGTTCACAGTGGATTGAATAGGGGCAGCTGTAACACCTCAAAATTTGCCCTCCTCTCTTGGGACTAGCATTAACATATTTGCATTTCATTTTAGGACATTAGGCATTTCATGTTGCATATCATGTGGTTACATTATGCAAGCCATCTTCCCAAGTCTTGATCAGAAGAGGAGGAAGTCAAGTGCAAGCTAGGGTTTTACTGATTGATCATTGGCCATCTGAGGATTGGGCTGTGAATTAGGGTTGCATGATTCCCAAGGGTATTGGTCTTCATGTTGATTGAAGTGGTACATCATCATCATCAGGGTTGGATGTCATCAAGTGGTTGAAGAAGATTCCTTGAGATTAGGGTTTTGACCACTGGTCAACCCTAATCAGCTGCATTGGGCCAATCAGGGCTGGATCAGGAGATGAGGTTTCTGATGGTTATGAGGTTCATTTTGTGATTATATGATGATTATTGAGGCTAGGGTGTCACCCTTGAGCCATTTCAGTTGAAGATTGGGGCTCAGATTGATCTGTGCATTGCCAGATTCATCTGTCAGATGAAAAAGTCAACTGTGGTCAACTGTACATGATCTGATGGATTTGGAGGTGGAAATGAGTTGGATACATTTCATTCATGTTGGAACAAGTGTTGAATGACATCTCAAAGCTTAAAACTGAAGAAAATCAAGTCAGGACAAAAACTGCCAAAATAGCAAGTGACTTGTAATTGAAGTTTCCAAAAATGGAAAGTTTTGGACTTCAAAGCCACGTGTCCAAGGAAGCTTCAAATGAAAATTTGTCCAACATGAAAGTTGTAGATCTTGCTCTCACCTTTCCAAAAAGTCCAAGAACATGAATTTCTCATTTGTGGTTGGCAAGTTATGGATTGATCTAAGCACAAAAAGTTGAATTTCAAAGTGGCATAACTCTTGATTCACAAGGCCAATTCATGTGGTTCTTTTTGAGCAAACTCCATTTGACATGTACTATCATAATCATCATCACATTTCATGAAAACTCATCACATAAAAAGTCCATTTTTCAAGTGATTTAATTTTAAAAAGTGGAGGGAAAAAGTGATTTTGAGAAATATTCATGGTTTACACATAATTTCACTTGCATTGGCTTACAAACATCATTTGAAACTTGCTTCAAAACATATTTTTGAGTAAATTTGAAGGAAAATTCATGCACTATTCACCATGCATTTTCATGCATAGGGTGAAAACTCAATTTGCCAAAACACTCCCTAATTCATTCATTTCATTAACATTTGGCTTAAGTGTGATTAGAGAGTGATTAGTAGAGCATATATATACTCTAATCATAACAGAATTTGGGAGGTTAATCATTTTTTCACCATTTTTGGATCTTGAAACTTTTTCCCTCCAAATTTTCTCTCAATCAAAACTTGAAAATTCTCCACATAGCATAGCATTTTTCTTCCATATTCTGGTTTATTGAGTGTAGTGGATGCAGAATCAAGCATTGGATCATCAAATTCGAGCAAAATTTGTGTACATTTCAAGCAAACTCATGAAGATGGAAGTGGAAAATTAATCAAGATCTAGTTCGTTTCAAGCTTCAATTCACACATAAAGCTTCAAGTTATCATCTCAGGAGCTGATTTGGATCATTTAAAGCCTTGGATCGTGCACATTTAGGGACTGCTCTTCAAGAGGTTCAGTTTTCGAATCTCTCAATTCTTAATTCCATTAACATGTTTAGATAGAGTTTTTCATGCTGATTAATCTGATATAAAATTCGTGTGAAATGGATAAAAAATGAATGAGTTATGCTTGCTTAAAGTTTGACATGTCAAAATGTTTTGCTCGGATCTCTTAATCCATGGATTGTTAGGTTTAGATATTGATTGATCTGTAATCTACATTGAAAGAGCTTTCTGTTGATGTATGCATCTCAAAATTCTGGAAAATTTTCTGAACACAGCTCCGCCGTCTTCGCGAAGAAGATGGTGGAAACCACCGCTGGCCATACGCGTATCACTATGCGCCATACGCGTATCACTGTGCGTCATACGCGTATCACTATGCGCCATACGCGTATCACTGAGCCACCACTGGCCATACGCGTATCACTGTGCGCCATACGCGTATCACCTGCAGCATGTTTTCAAACTTAAAATCCATTTTATTTTCCCTACAATTTCCATATGCATTGTTTTCCAAACTTCAAAAATTCATAAGTTCTTCATTTTTTGTCCAAATTTGATGAGACTTTTTGCATTATTCTCCTTGTGATGTGTAGTTTTTTATGGTGATTTTTAATATTTTTTTTCACGTGTAGAAAAATAAATTGCCTAGGGTTTTCTCATGTATGTCCATTTTTGATACATTTTGGTAATTGATCCATGAAATGCTCATATCATAAAATAAATTTGTGCCAATTTTTTGTGATGATTCCTGACTGGTTGATGGTCATTTATATGTAAATTTTGTGGATTTTTGATACCTGGCCTTTGAGTTATGATTTTTGGAACATAGGTGTGACAATTTGTGTCACACCTCTTGATGTCAACTTGTTGAATTTAATTGGATGACCTATGCATGTTAGAATTGAATGAAATTTGGCATGGTGAATTGTTGATATGTTAGGATGTTGTATGAATTTTTGTAGAATTTTTCATTGCATTTTCAATTAATCTTGATTTTTCATTTCTGGTGATTAAATTGCAAGTCCATGTGACATAGGTTGGTAGATTGATTGGGAAATCCTCATATTGTATTGTATGGCCATGAAATTTGATATGCATGAACTAGACACATGTGTGACCTCCCTGTTTTGGTCTCATCCATTTCTTTTTTGTTTTCAATGAGATATGAATTTTTGAAGTGGATGTATGCATTGATGTTGTGAATGGAAGCATGAAATTGTGTCTGTTTTTGTTGATTTTCATTGACATGGTTCCATTTGCCCAATTGAGCTCAAATTTGACATGGTAGACCTTGATTGACCCCTGTTTAGGTGTATTTAATTTGAGATTTTTTTGATGTGTTTTGGCATGGCTTTGAATGCAATACTTCTGTTTGTATTTGGTGCTTCATTTGAACCAATATGGATTGTTTTGTGCATGAATTGAACTTGATGGATGATATAAACATGAGACCAAGGATGTTTGCTCTTGTTTGATGTTAATTTGATGTTGGATGGTGGATACCTTGCTGTTTTAACTTTTTTCTTGCTTTGGGACCCTAGGCTTGGCCTAGTGGTCTAGTTGCTAATGTTTGCTTGATTTTTCAGGATAAAAAGCAATGCACATGGAGAATGATCCAAATCAATTTTGATTGATGTTGTTGATGTTTGTACACTAACATAACATTGTTTTGTAGGTGGTGAAGTTTAGGTTTAAGCTTGAGCTTGCCTTGTTTGTGTGTATTGTTTAAACTGTTTGATTGTTTGCTGTACAATTTGTCTGATTGAATACTGACTGAGTTTGATTGTTTCCAGGTACTTTAGTTGCTCAGTTCCTTGTGAACCATTGCTTTGCTTTGCTTAAGCAACTTGCATTTGAGGTATAACCTTCTTACTTCATGTAGTCTGGGACCCGGCTGTTACCGGGCCGGGCAAATTGTCTGAAGTCCTCCTTAAGAGGCAATGCTTGTGTATGTTTATTTTTAAGCCCAAGCAGGTAAAGTCCTTCAAGTAAGGCAATTGGTGGAAGGTAGGGACAAGCAACCTGTCCCCCACTATTCAGTGAGTCTTCTCCTTGCTCCCATTACATGGTTGTAGCATTGAGATCAAAAGCCCAAGATCTGTTGTGTCAGAGTCATCGAGTATAGAAGGGTTCCCCATTCTGGACCCATGCTCATTTGTCAGCTCTCCCTGGTTAGGGATAAGAGCTGTGAGGTCTGATCCTCACTTCATCCTTTCATCTGCTTCACCTTAGCCTCGTAATGGCAAGGTTAAGAGCAAACACAGCCTGTACAGACGATTGCTTAGGCAGTCAAACCTGATTGATTGAGCCCCTTGTTTGGCTATAGTGCGTGTTATGTGGATATCTGATTGACATGCTTGTTTGAGATACCTGTTCTCATTTGATGATATATGATTGTATGCTTGTGTGCTAGCTTCTTTCCTGGTTAGGTTAGTTTGCTTATGCAAGTAGGATAGAAAACCGAACTTAGGGTTAACGATGCATGACAACATTAGGCTCGAGTCTCAGCTCCCTAGTTGTGTTTTTCCCCGGTTTCTGGTTAGCAATTTAGTCCCTTTCAGGGGAACTACATCGCCCTGATCCTTGTTCCAGACGAGGTATGTAGGCAGGGGGTCGTGCGAGACCTCTCGGGCAACCTTTTTCTTTTTTGCGTGCGTTTACTTGTTATCTGTTTGATTGCTTTGGGTTCGGATGCTGACATAAGCCCAGGATTGGCTGTCGGGCTCCATGTTTGCCATTTGAGTGTGTTTTGGTTCGGATGCCGACGTAATTCCATCCAGTGGTTGTCGGGCTCCATGTTTGCCACCCTTGCTTATTTGTATGTTTTGTGTTGTTTGGCGTGCGTAAGCCGAACTACAGTGGCTCTGATTCTTGTTCCAGACAAGATATGTAGGCATAAGGTGCGATACCTTATCGAGCCCGTTCCTCTTAACCCCACCTGCGTTCCCCGTGTGTGTGTGTGATGTTTAGCAACCTTTTCCTTTCTTAGAACGTGGATCCCGTCGAGTACGACGGACGTGAGGGGTGCTAATACCTTCCCCTCGCGTAACCGACTCCCGAACCTTTTCTCTCTGGTCGCGAGACCATGTCTTTCCAGGTTTCTCTGAGCGTTTCCTTTCCCTATCTTGGGATAAATAACGTTTAGTGGCGGCTCTGTGTGTTTTTATTTTTAGGCTCGCCGGTTGATTTTTCGCAGGATGCGACAATGATGTTCTATCGTGACAACGCTCAGGTACTGGAGATAATGGTGATTCGCGCAGGGATTAGATTCGGAGGCTAGTCTTGTTGTGTTTTGACTAGGTAGTCTATAATGCTCTGGTCATGTAACACAGGGTAGATTAGTAGTATTAAACTCGTATCCTATTTGGATAAGTATTATATTATTACTTGTGAACATACTTAGTTGCAGTTGCTGTTGAGAGGCCATAGTGCCAAATATTCTGATTATGGTTTTAGTTTATCTTGAAGAGATTATTGAGAGATGATCATGGTATGGGACATGGATCATTTTATGAAATGCATGAGTATTCATTATTTTCCGCTGCGAATGCATATTCTTGAATATTCATGATAATTGAAATGTGTTATTTTCAATGACCAGGTGTATATGATGAATGATGTTTGGTTTTTGAAAGCTTTTAGTTTTTGGAAACGTCGATGTGACGCCCTTTTGTTATATGCGTGCTTATTTACTCTGATTATATGTTAAGTATTTTGGGGTAGAAAAATGGGTGTTACATAATACACCTCACTTTACATGTTTTGCCCATAAACCAAATCACTTATTTCAAGGCCCATTAGAACATTTAACCTACATATTTAAAAGATGCAAACCCTAAACCTAAAAGAGAGCATTGGAATTTCGTGGCAAGCAAGGCAAAGTTTCATCACATAGCTTCCATTCTCTCTCAACAAGCTCTTGAGTTAGGGTTCTTGAAGCACAAAAAAGGCAGCCTCATCTTCTTCTGTTTCTCTCCATAACCAAAGGGCAGTGGACCTAATCTCCACTAGGTAATCATCCTACTCTATCTTCCATGACCATGTATTAATATACTTATGTTCATCATCATCATCATTACCATGCTCATCATCTATGCCCATCACTGTTTGCCATGCTAATCACATGTTCATGTTTGTTTCATCATCATTACCATGCCAATCATGCTTGTGTTCTTGTTATTGGTTTATGTTGAATTTTTTGCCCTAGCCCGTGTCCATGTTGACCTCTTGTGGTCAACTTTTCTCCATGATTAAGCCATTATTTTTACTAGAACAAATCACCATGATAATCTACACATTTTGTACTTGAATTTTTGGTTTTATTTCGTGACATTTGGTGCACTATAGCGCTTGCATTCTTGAGTGGAAAATTGAAAAAATACACTGCATTTTCGTGTTGCTGCATGCATGGCATTAGGGTTTATGTTTTAGTGGATAAGACGATGATGTGGCGCTGCATGAGCCGTTGGATCCTTAGCTTGTGTTCTAATTGTGGCCATCCATCAGTTTTTGTCTTCTAGTCACTTATACATATGTGACCAATTGATAAAAGTCCACATGATTTTTTAATTAAAATGTTATTTAATAAGGTGTCACACTGAACTTTAATATTTGTTTGGACTGGGCCTTGGCTATTTTGCTTTCAACACCCCACGCCTGGCCCATCAACACTAGTCACTCTTCCTTTCATTTTCTTTTTTAATTCTTATTTAATTTCTATTTTGCTTTTAATTATTTTAAAATATTTTCTTTATTCATAAAAATCCCAAAAAATATTTTTCACATTTCTTAATGTCTTATTTAATTTTATTTAATTTTTATTTTCGTATTTATTTAATGTTAATATTTTATTTTAATTATTTCTTCTAAATGGTCCATTTTAACACACATTTTTTTCTTGATTTTATTTTTATGACTTAGAATTATTTTTACCTTTTGATTTTTGGGATGAAGGTTGACCAATGTCCCATGGTCAACCTGACCTTTTCTTGGAATTTTATTTCCTATTTTCGATTTATTTTGGATTTATTTTTGACCTAGTTTGGTTGGTTGACTTTTGGTTTGACCTTTATTTTGTTTCAATTAATTTATACACTAATTTTAATTATTTTTAAAATCTTTTTGGGGGATGATGATGTCCTGACCCCACCTTATTTAGTTTAATTTTTCATAATTTTCTTGATTAATTTGCTATTTATTTCATATTTTTTAAGTTAACTTGAATTTTCAGTTGACTTTCTTATGATCGATGTTTGACTTAGGGATTGCTTATGGCAATTGAAGAGATCTTTTGATCCTCCCTTGTTCATCTCATATGCCATGTATTAGAGGCCTTTCATCTTGATTTTATTTGGTCCTTACCTCGTTTCCCGATTAAATTATTCAGTGGACCCGTTGTGTGCATCTTGTCATCTGTCTGATCCATCTGTCATTTGTTATACTTGTTCCTTTCATCCATGCTTCTATTGTTTGATTGTTTAACATGTTTATACTTCTCATACATTGTCTAATGCTCCATTATTTCATTCTTTGATTCTTTGATTTGATTATATACTTATTTACTTATCCGATCTGATTAATAATTGTTGCCTACTTGTATGATGTATGAGGCATATATTCTTATTGTTTGATTGCCATGAACAATCCCCATTCATAACAAATGTACCCCTCTCCCATGAAGTGTATAATGTTTATTCTTTCATTCTTTATTCATCTGTTAATCCAAGAATTAAAATGAACATCCGATAACCATTTCAAAACAAGATCAAAAGCTCGATCCAACGTCGAGTAATCATTTTTAAAACTTAACAGAACCAACACGTATTCATCCATCCTTTTGTAATTCGATTGCTTCATGCATCACCATTTCTCTTGTAAGTCGATTGCTTCATGCATCGCCATCTACCTGTAAGTCGATTGCCTCAGGCATCGCCATCTACCCTTATCCGTGACTCCTCTCCTTGCTCCATCCGTCGACTCTTGTTCCGTTTAGGTAGCACCCATTAGGTAGAACCCTTTGTATGATAACATAGGTAGAATTCCCTTTTTCTTTGCATGCTAACATTAGGTAGATGTTCCCCTATGTAAATCCTAACACATAGGTCCACATTGCATGACAACTCTAGGGCAGAGCTTCCCCACTTTTAGAACTTCCGTGCGTCTCCGATCTTGTGGCATGTCAGTCCGTTCTATTGCAAAGAGGTAACTGCCTAAGACTCGATTCAGCGAGCTGCGACACCTACTGCTAGGACGTTGAACACATTGCCCACTTTCCTTTGACACAGCTGGTGTCCTCTTTTGTAAGTCCATGTTCAGATGGCAATCCTTAACCCCTAGTTAGCCGAACTACGGCAACTCTGATTCTCATATTCAGATGAGATACGTAGGCACGAGATGCGATGTCTTGCCAAGTTTGATTGACGACTAACAACTAATCTTTGCTTGCTTTCGCCCTTGCTGCGATTCATTTCTCTCGCCCTCGTTGCGATCGAGACCTTCCCTTTCTCTTGCCCTAGTTGCAATCGAGACCCTTGTTCCCGTAGTTAGCTGAACTACGTTTTGCTCTAATTCTCATTCCAGATGAGATACGTAGGCATAAGACGCGATGTCTTACCGAGCACACTTCTCTTTAACCCATAGGTAGCCGAGCTACGAAGACTCTGATTCTCATACTCAGGTGAGATACGTAGGCAGTGGATGCGACATCCTTGCGAGTCATTTTCATTTTTCTTTTAACTTTCTTTTAGCATATAGTACCTTAGATAAACCTACACCCTTTAGACGAGAACAACAAGAGTGGATCCCGTAGAGTACTACGGATGTGTAGGGGTGCTAATACCTTCCCTTCGCATAATCGACTTCTGAACCCTAGATTTAGTTGTGAGACCTTATATTTTCCTTTTCCTTCAGGTTTTCTTCGATCGTTTCCTTTCCCTCCTTTGGGATAAATAACGAACGGTGGCGACTCTTCTGTTTTCTTTTTTTCGCCGGTTGTCTTTTTCGCACCAGTTGCGACAGCTAGAAGTTATAATTCATTGTTTTGTAGAAAAATGTATTCGAATGAGGTGTGTCTGGCCTAGTCGAAGTAGGAAGTCTATTAG
>NW_026112956.1:0-51145 GCF_024323335.1 Lathyrus oleraceus
AATCATTTGGACTTAAATTTTGCATCATTTGGATTTTTAATGAAGATGTTATGGGCACTTGAAGGTGGACCTTTTTTCCATTTCAATGCATTTGGCCCAAAGTGACCTATAATGTTTTGCATTATCACATTATTTTTTTTGAGATTTTGAAATTTTTTCTTAACATAACATTTTAAGTAGACACAATAAGATTTCCAATGCATTTGGTTCCACCTCAAAATCATAAAAAATGAATGAGTTGTTCTTGAGAAGTTGACCCAAAATTAGGGTTTCAGTCAAAATGACCTATAATGTCTTGGAATGGATGATGATCTTCCAAGATTCAAATAAATTTTGATGAACACGAAAGTTGTTCACATTATCCTTAATAAATTTGTTTCTCTTGGGATCATCCCCATTTAACCAACACATAAAAGGTTAGGTCTCAGTGTTTCCAGAATAGTCAGATGAATTGACTGATCAACTTCTCAAGTCAAAAACTCATATCTTGATGAATTGATAATTGAGGGAACTCAAATAAGTTCAAATATGCATGTAATGATGAATTAAAGAACTTCCCTTGATGGTATTTGACCATGGGTTGAGGTTGCTTCATGAGCAAGGCATTGTTGATGATCAGATGAATTAGGGTTTCCTTGGGAAACAAACCTCACCCCTTGACTTGTTTTGATCAAAATGATGAATTGATATACTTGGGAGGCATATTTGATGCATGAGAGCTTTAGGAACCAATACCATGCTTGCTTGCTTTTCATCTCTCCTGGCCTTGTGATTGCTCAAGCTACAAACAAAAAAATGTTAGTGACATATTTTTGTGCTTTTGGTTAGTAAATAAAATGAGAAAAGTAATGATACACAATTCAAGCATGCTTGGTGATCTCAAACCACTCACAAGAGGTTCCACCCAAAGGAAAGGGGAACCAAGATGCTTATGATCCTTGAGGCCTTGCAAATGCAATGTTATGATGTCATGAGGGATCTTAGGGCCAAAATTGGGGTCTTACAGATGCCCTTATTTAAGGTCATTCTAGCCGGAGATATGAAGGTTAAAATCTTCGTCTCGACGAGGTAGAATGGGCTTAAATAATAACAAAGAGACGAATTTTGGTCCCTAAGAGACCTCATGATGCAGATGTATGTATGCAAAAAGGGTAATACTTCGTGGGGATATGTGTCCACAAAGGAGAAAAGAAATCCGGAGAAACTGACAATCCATATGAGTAACACACTCAATGGGACAGAGGCTCTGGACTCTTATGGGGATAGAAAAAGGGATAAATTGCGTGAGTAGGGCATGACTCAAAACTTGGGGAGCTGAATTCCAAAAGAGTAAATCAATGGAAAGACATGTGCTGACTCAAAGGTGCACGTATTGGGGAATATGCCAATACAACGGGGGAGAATCCACTAAAGGGCCTCGCTGGGGAACATCCATACAGGACTCCTCTGAGGAAATACCAGGGCGAGGTATTACCGGTTACTGGATAATAAGCTGAAAGAGACATGTGATCCGAACACCGGTATAAGGGTGAAAGAACAACATGCTCGGGAGGAATGAATATCTAAGACCGGTATAAGGGTGAGAGATATCAAACATCCTAAATCATCTGAGGAAAACCTAAAAGGTATATTTCAACTCAGGAAAATCTGACTCCACAGGGGACAAAGGTCATAATAGGGAGCAGAGAGGAAGGAACACCAGGGATACCGGTTACTGGGCATATAATAGGTGACCGACCAAGGCGTGAATTGGGGAATATTCCCAGGACACTCATCATCCAAAAGAGGGCTAACAGCAAATTCAACTACAGGATGGGCATTCGGCTCCGCGAAGGGGATACGAATCTTACTCGACTGGGGAAGAACAAAGACTTCGACCGACGAGTGCATGAGATATATTATCTATTATCGTCAGAACATAGATAACATACTCGCATGGAGGATTATCCATAATCGGTTACTGGGTTAATAAAGGATAAATCGACTGAAAAGAAAGGATATCGGGAATACCAAAAACTAGGTATAAAATGATGACCAATCAAGAGGAGAAACGATCATTACCAATAAACGGCCAATGAAAGATGACTCACCGGGGATACATTGACAAAGGCAATGATCCGGGAGACATACTCAAAAGGGGTGAAGGACTATCAAGACCGAATTTTGGATAATGATAACCGTCAAGAAGGGGATTACATCTACCAGATACTAGGTAGAAAACCACAGAAAAGTAACCGTCATCAGTTAGGATGAACAAAAAGGTTAACTCTACCAAGGGGATAAAAATAGGGTTTACAACTACCGGTATGAGGGTAGAAAACCACAGACTCCGCCGTGGAAAAGATGGATAATTACTGGTTATTGAGCAATCATTCATCCGAACTACGGGGAACTGCAAGGATAATCTCCAGAAGCCAAATCTAGGAACAAACTAGAGATGCACAATAAAACAAGACTCATCCCTATGAGGATATAACTCAATGAGTGGTTCCATCCCAATATATGTGTTGGAAGGAAACAGAAACAACCACCATCCACGAGGACATAACTCGGTGGGGAATATGCAAAAAGGGATAAACATTTTCTGCTTATGGGGCTGACTCTTCATGGAGAGATCAGACACAAATAATCTGCTTAGGGAATATATTACCGACTAGCAGAAGATAACAAACAAAGATATATGGGAAAGGATGCAACATGAATATCTGAATGTTAAAACTATGCATATATGCGTGGTTTATGTATGATGAATGCTGACAGAACAGACATATCCACGCAAACAAGTCCACTGATCGAATGAGTAAACATCTGGTACTACATCTCAAGAGAGAAAGTCAGGCTCAGTGGAGATCATCCCATCTGTTGGGGGCAAGAGATACCAGGAAACAAAAATCTCTGCAGGGGAACAAGACTAACTGTTAAGGATCAAGCAAAGTCGCTGCCAGGGACAAAGACCACTGCTAGGGAACAGGATCAACCCACAGGTGAAATCTTCTGTAGAAGCAACTCTACTGGGGAAATCATTAGAGGAGAGGAAGACGCCATTCTGTGGGGAACAACCACCAGTCAGAAGCTTCCAAGGTCACCAACATATACTGCACTACCAAAGAGACTACATCTGCTGAGGAGGAAAGATAACTACTCTGCTGAAGGAAAGGTAAACTTCTTCATCAACCATTCTGCTTGGGAGAAAACCACAAAAGGCTCCGGAGGAAGGGGATACAATCATGCTAGGAACATGAACAAACATCTTACCCTGTTGGGAATCATACCATCTTTGGGAGAGCACTGAAGACATCCTTGTATTCTTTCATCATTGTGAATGTTCACTTTGTTTAAAAACTAGTTATGAATAGTTTAATTATTTAAAACAATGATATTTCTCAATTAAAACATGCAAAACATTTGTTGAGTAGGAACAAATAAGAGCGTAAATAATTGGATAAAGGCTCAAAATTTATTTGATGGAATGGTAGTCTGCAAATGGGAAGACTCCATGGATCTTTACAATTTTGAAATTGGTGATATATATTGGAAAAATGGCTACATTGAACATAATGACCATTTCTCCACCAACCCTGAATCCGATGTATTTGAAGCTTTGGTTGATGATGACTGAGCGGGAATCTCTGACGGATGACAGTTTGTAGAACATAGTTTTGTCAGGATGCAGTTACTTGCCAAATCCCTATTTTTTGCCTAGATTTCCCCAGGGTGAGGTAATCAATCTAGCGGGATACATATTTATTTTTTATGTCTCTAACTTTTGCCTGGATCGCCCTTTTGGGTTTTCAATCCACCGAGATGCTCATTTTTGCCTAAGTCGCCCTTTCGGGTTTTCAACTTAGCGAGCTATTCTGTTTTTATCTTTAGGCGAAGTATTTCTTGATTGCATCTGAATTCACAGGATGAGTGAAATCCTCCCCATCCATAGTTGTAAGTATCAAAGCACCGCCTAAAAAGGCTCTCTTGACAACATATGGACCTTCATAGTTTGGAGTCCACTTGCCCCTGGAATCGGGCGCGAAAGACAAGACTTTCTTGAGCACAAGGTCACCCTCTCAGAACATACGAGGCTTGACCTTCTTATCAAAGGCTTTCTTCATCCTTTGCTGATATAATTGACTGTGGCATATGGCAGTCAATCTCTTCTCTTCAATCAAATTCAGCTGGTCATAACGACTCTGGACCCATTCATCATCAGTCAACTTGGCTTCCATCAAGACTCTCATTGATGGGATCTCCACCTCTACTGGGAGCACAACCTCCATGCCGTAAACAAGAGAGAAAGGGGTTTCCCCTGTTGAAGTGCGGACAGATGTACGATATCCATGTAAAGCAAATGGCAGCATCTCATGCCAATCTTTGTACGTAACAACCATCTTCTGGATAATTTTCTTGATATTCTTATTAGCAGCTTCAACAGCCCCATTCATCTTGGGTTTGTAAGGAGAGGAGTTATGATGTGCTATCTTGAACTCGCTACACAGTTCTTTCATCATCTTGTTGTTCAAGTTAGATCCATTATCAGTAATGATCTTATCTGGCACACCATACCGACATATGAGTTGATTCTTGATAAATTTCACGACCACCTGCCTGGTCACATTTGCATACGATGCCGCTTCAACCCATTTGGTGAAGTAATCAATTGCTACGAGAATGAATCTGTGACCGTTGGACGCTTTTGGCTCTATCATGCCAATCATGTCAATTCCCCACATAGAGAAAGTCCATGGTGATGAAATCGCATTCAAAAGTGTCGGAGGAATATGAATCTTGTCCGCATAAATCTGACACTTATGGCATTTCTTCACATATTTGCAGCAGTCAGACTCCATTGTCAGCCAATAGTAGTCTGCTCTCAACATCTTTCTAGCCATAGCATGTCCATTGGAATGAGTACCAAATGAACCCTCATGGACTTCAGTCATTAACAGGTCTGCTTCGTGTCTATCCACGCATCTGAGCAGAACCATGTCAAAATTTCTCTTATAAAGCACATCGCCATTGAGGTAGAAACTGCCTGACAATCTCCTCAAAGTCTTCATATCTTTCACAGATGCCCCAGGCAGGTAAATCTGGCTCTGAAGAAAACACTTGATATCATAATACCACGGCTTATCATCTTGCACCTCCTCTACTGCAAATACATGAGCTGGTCTGTCCAAGCGTATCACAGTGATATTGGGAACTTCATTCCAAAGTCTGACCACAATCATCGAAGCAAGTGTAGCGAGAGCGTCTGCCATTCGATTCTCGTCTCAAGGAATATGATGGAAGTCAACCTCAGTAAAGAACGTTGAAATCCTCCTCGCATAATCCCTATATGGAATGAGGCCAGGCTGATTCATTTCCCACTCACCCTTAATCTGATTAACAACGAATGCCGAATCACCATAAACATCAAGATGTTTGATCCTAAGATCAATACATTCTTCCAATCCCATGATACATGCCTCATATTCAGCCATATTATTCGTGCATTTGAAAGTTATCCTTGCTGTGAACGGAAAATGTGTGCCCTGAGGAGTAATAATCACTGCCCTAATACCATTTCCATATTGATTTACAGCGCCATCAAACACCATACTCCATCTGGAACCAGGTTTTGGCCCTTCATCGAGCGTAGGCTCATCGCAATCTTTCATTTTCAAATACAGAATCTCCTCATCTAGGAAGTCATACTGAATTGACTGATAATCCTCGATCGGTTGATGTGCCAAGTGGTCTGCCAAAATACTACCTTTAATGGCCTTTTGCGCCCGATACTCAATATCATACTCAAATAACAACATCTGCCAACGGGCAATCCTTCCAGTTAAAGCAGGCTTCTCAAAGATATACTTGATTGGATCCATTTTGGATATCAACCAAGTCGTATGATTCAACATATACTGGTGTAAGCGCTTAGCAGCCCAAGCCAAAGGACAACATGTTTTTTCAAGCATTGAGTATCGAGACTCACAATCAGTGAACTTCTTACTCAGGTAGTAGATAGCATATTCTTTCTTCCCTGATTCATCTTGCTGACCCAAGACACAACCCATTGAGTCTTCAAGAACTGTCAGATACATAATCAACGGTCTCCCTTCCACAGGCGGGGACAGAATTGGAGGTTCAGACAAATACTCTTTAATGTTGTCAAAAGCCTTTTGGCAATCCTCGGTCCAATCAGGAGACTGATCTTTCCGGAGGAGCTTGAATATTGGTGCGCATGTGGCAGTCATGTGGGATATGAACCTGGAAATATAATTCAAGCGGCCAAGAAACCCTCGAACTTGCTTCTCAGTTTTGGGCGCAGGCATCTCAAGTATTGCTTTGACCTTTGCAGGATCAACCTCAACACCTCTTTCGCTAACGATAAAGCCCAATAACTTGCCGGAACGGACTCCAAATGTACACTTGTTAGGATTCAGACGAAGCTTATACTTCCTTAAACGCTGAAAAAGCTTCAACAAGTGTTCTACATGTTCAACTTCCTTTCTTGACTTTGCAATCATATCATCAACATATACCTCGATCTCCTTATGCTTCATATCATGAAATAATATAGTCATAGCTCGTTGATACATGGCTCCGGCGTTCTTCAAACCTAAGGGCATCACTCGATAACAGAATGTTCCCCAAGGTGTGATGAATGTTGTCTTCTCCATATCCTCGGGTGCCATCTTGATTTGATTATATCCAGAAAATCCGTCCATAAATGAGAAGACATTGAATTTAGCTGTATTATCTACCAACAAATCAATATGTGTGTAGCGGTGTATTCGTCGCTATATGATTTATTGGTTAAACCATAAGCAATGTATACAAAGAATCGAGTCGCCACCGCACTTTTATTTATCCTAAGGATTGGATAAAAAGCGAACAAAAGCCTAAGAAGTTTTACTCTATATATTTGTATACTAAGAAGGAGTAGCACTTAGTAATAAGAGTGGATAAGGGATAAGAATTAAGAAGTTTATATATAGAAAACTAATGAAAAGATCAGAGAATCTGGGTAAGGGGTAAATTACGCAATGGGAAGGTGTTAGGCACCCATCACGTCCTAGGTACTCCTAGGGAGCCCTTTTCACACTTGTTGTATAAAAATGTTTATTTGTTTATGACATATTGTGCAAACATGAATGGGATGATGAGAAAAGAATGTACATTTTTATTATTTTTGTGTTTGAACGGATGAACCCGTTGCCTACGTACCTTTCCATACAAAGGTAAAGGATCAAAACGCCGTAGTTCGGCTAAAAGATTTCCAAAAATTTGTGAGTTCATTTTAAAACACAAGCATTAAGGCTTTTCATTACCAATGGGAGAAAACTCAACCTGAATCAACAATCCACCATGCGAGGACGACTTCAACATACTAGTGAGGGGTTAACCCTATAATAAGTATGGAAGACTTATAATCAACTCGCTACGGATAAGGTAAGATTTACATCAACCACTATGGTAATTGAAACCTACGGCTAATGTATGAAAACATATTAACAATGGACATAGCCAAAACAATTGAATGGGTGAAGTTAATTGATTATGAGTATTCACAAAATATGGTCAAGGTATGATTAAGATTTAATTCAAAGAAGTGTTATGAAAGGTGAAGTTTGAAAAGTCAAGGACTTAAGGTCCAAGTTTCTAATTTGAAAAGAGATGAGAATGTTTGCACAACATGCATTTACAAGTTTTAAAAATCAACAAGTGAAAAGGGGTTTTGAAACAAAAAGGATGTGGATGGAGGAGTGTAAAACTTCCTAGAGAGGTTCACCTCTTGAGATCATATAGAAGATGATTCAAGTGTGTCCTTATGAATAAGGCAACAAAACAAGCAAGCAAATAAAAAGCAAGGTGATACCGGATGCCATCAATGGACTTATACCAATCTCACAAACAAAAGCGGATACCGGATACCAATAAATGGGTTTACACCAATCTCCTAAAACAAAGCAATGATACTGGAAGCCAATAAATGGACTTACTCCAATCTCACAAAGCAAAAACAAAACAAAAGGGTGGATATCGGATGCCAATCAACTGGACTTATACCAATCTCCAAAGAATCAAAACACGGATGTCAGATGCCAATCTATCTGGACTTATACCAACCTCCAAAGGATGATCATAGGAGTGCAAATGCCAACAACATGGTCTTACAATTGCATCCTCACATAGCAAACACAAACAAAAAGATGGATGTCAGATGCCAATCTATCTGGGCTTACTCTAATCTCCAACAAATGATCATAGGAATACAAATGCCAACAACATGGTCTTACAATTACATCCTCACATACAACAATCAAACACAAGCATTAAGCAAAGAGGACATGAGTGACCAATGAAATGGTCTTACACTCAATCCCTTCCAAATCATAGGAACAGAGGCCAAAGGATGGACTTATAGCTGATTCCTCAATGGGCAAATTCAAACAAATCACAAAGATATGAAATGATGGTCATGCAATAATGAACCATTAATGATGATAAATGCACAAAAGTATGCAAGCAAACATGTACAGATGAAGTAATCAAACAAAGTCATTTAGCACACTCTATATACACACAATTTTGGCTCATGCAAAGGGTTAGACTTTTAAAGTCAACTGGAACGGGGTAAGTGTTGCTCTTAACCTTGACATTGAGAGCCAAGGTGAAGCAGATGAGAGGATATGAGGGGTGTGCCTCATTGCTCTTATCCCTGGTCAGGGAGAGCATTGAATATCAGAAAGTGTGGGAGTTCGGAAAGTTGGAACTCTCTCCACAAGTTAATGACTCGATAGATCTTGGGCTTTTACTCACTATGCATCAACACATGTGGTGTGAGCAAGGTGAGTGACACACAAAATAGTAGGAGATAGGCTACATATCTCTTCTGTCTACCAATTGCCTTATCAAAAGGACTTTACCTGCTTGGGGACAAAGATAAACAATCACAAACATTGCCTCTTAAGGAGGACTTCAGACAGGTGCCTGACTAAGTAACAAGCCAGGTCTTCTAGACTACATGGAGACAAGAGATTCTACCTCAATGCTTAAGCTATCAAGCAAAGCAATAGCAAGTTCACAAAGGAACTATAGCAACTAAGGTACCTGAAATCAATCAAATATAATCAGTATACCAATCACAAAGTCAAAACAGACAAGATAAGAACCAACAGTCAACACAATCAATCACATGTGCAAAGCACAAACTCAAAGCAAATGAGATAGCATCCTACAAAATAAACCAAGTTAGTTCATAACAATCAAATAAACCAAACTCAACCAACTTGAATTAATCTCCTTAAAGCAATTGCTTCTTCAACCTGAAAATCAAACTCAAATGTGAGAAGTAAACCCTTAGGCCAAAGCCTAGGGTCAAAGGAGGAGAAAAATTTAAAACAGAACATGAAAATTGATCAAAATCAATATTAATCAAATAAGAACAAAGTCCAATTGGTCTCATATCAAGATCATACACCAATTCCATTTCATAAGCAAATCATGTCAAAATAGGCAAGTTGGGAACTCAATGATGTAAACAGAATGAACACAAGCATATCAAATCCAAAAGGGCTCAATAAATTCCCAGAAAAATCATGCTTAAACAGAACACATTAAATGAGCAACATACCAAATTTCATGGCATTTGGATAAAGGGAAGCAAGTCAATTAAAATCAACAACTCAAAGCATATTCAAACAAGCTCATACAAGGCACTAGATCATGCATCAACTTCAAGTAAGCATAAAACAGAAACCAAACATGATAAATGAATGAAATCAAAGCCATGGAAACCTTCAAGATGTCTATAATGCACATGCCAAATTCTAGGTCCATCCAATAAACACCAAGGATTTCACAAATCATATGATATCATGACTCACAAAAGGTTCACAATTGGTCAAACAGGGGAGAAATTCTCAAACAAATAGAAAAATGCATTCAAAAATCCCAGGAAAAATCACAAGCAAACTTAACATCCATAATTATCAACATGCAAAAATCCAGATCAATTGAAGTTCAATAAGCATGGAAAATAAAATCAAGAACATGAACAAGAAATGGTGTGACATACATTGTCACACCTCCAAAGATCAGGTCATATCTCACAATCCAGGAAAGCAAAAATCACAAACCATATACCAAAATGACCAGGAATGAGTCTAGATTATTCATGTAAAATTTCAGCTCCATAGGATCAAGCATCATGATTTCACAATCAAAATGGTAAAGCATAGGCAAATAGCATACATGATCAAAACCAATAGACCAAAACAAAAACAGGCCGTGCACAACTTTTGCTATCATGCTAGTGAAAAACTAGAGGAAAAATGGAGATCAATGCAAAAATTTCCACTCAATTTGGAGTAAGGATGAATGACTTATGATTTTTTGAAGATTGATCATGAAATGAAATAAAAATTTGGAAAATAAAATGGATTTAAATGAACGAAGGGCATTTTTGTAAATATGGCGCTCACTTAATGAAACGCTGCGTTTCATTAAGTGAGGTGTCACGCGGTAACTGGCTACATGGCACACAAACACGGATTTCATGCAAATTCACAGCCAGGCGGATTGAAACATGTTCTGGAAACGAAACTCAAACATTCATCATCATCTTCATGCTGTTCATCATGCTCAAGAACTTTTCATCACAGAAATCAATAAAACTTATATGGATCGAATCCTCTCACCATGTACAACACTAATATGGCATTGATTTCATCTAAATTTACTCCTATCAAAAGGATCGATCAAAAAAGTTCTAACAACCAAACTTTAAATCCAGATATCTTCCTTAATATTCAACGAAAATGCACGATTCAAAGTTCATCATGATCTACAACAAAAGATCTACCAAAGCCACATGAGAATTGCAAGAATTGGAGATTTCGAATTCTTACCTCTTTGATGATGCAGATCTTAATTCGTGCGTTTCAAGGCTCCAATGGTAAAAACAGATGATCTATGATGATGCAGAAGATGAATGAAAGCAAGGCTTCAGCTCAACAGTGCTTAAACTCGAAGAAATCTCAAAATGCCATGAACATGCTCAAGCTTCAACAATTGCAATCTTCAAGAATTTTCCACGATTCTTCTTCAACAGATCTCCAACAACACCTGTAGATGATGATCAACACAAGCAAAAGCAAAAAGAATCAAGAATTTCGATGGAAAAGTTGAAAAAAAGTTTGAGAGAGTTTGAGAGAATTTGAGAGATTTTCAATTTGGATCTAAGATTATGATTGTTCATTTGATTTTCTATTATGATTAGGTTTAAATACCCCTTGTTAATCAGCATTGTTAAACATGATTAGGCCAAATGGATTGGATTAGTGAAATGAAGCTTTATGCAAAAATGCCAAAATGCCCTTATCCAAATATAACCAATGGAACAGTGAAATTCCACTTGCAGCAAATCCAAATTTCTGTTTTGAGGCAATGGCAATTGATTTGGCATGAAAATTATGTGTACTTTTCAAAATCACCTTTTTTCCCACCAAAATTCAAATTGATTCACTTGAAAAATGCACTTTTTATGTGATGATTTTTGATGAAATGTGATGATGGATTATGATAGCTCATGTCAAAAGGAATTTGCTCAAAAAAGAATCACATGAATTGGCCTTTTGATGCAAAAGTTATGCCTTGTTGAAGTTCAAAAATTCTTGACAATGATTTGATCATAACTTGCCAACCACACATGAGAAATGGATGTTCTTGGACTTTTTGGAAAGGTAAGAGCAAGATATTCAACTTTAATGTTGGACAAAATTTGATTTGAAGCTTGCTTGATGATGTAAAGTTGAGGAGAAGACCTTTCCATTTTTGGCAGTTTGAAATTACAGGTCACTTGCTATTTTTGGAAAAATTTTGTCTGACCTCAAATTCCTCAATGTTGATGTTTGACATGTTATATGAGGCTTGTATGGTCATGAATGAGACCTCTCAAACCATTTCCCATCATCAAATCCCTGATTAAATGCACAGTTGACCACAGTTGACTTTGCTAGGGTTTTGGTTGACTGAGCCATGCTTTGATGAATTTCAAGCCTCTACCACTTGAGATCTTGATAAAATGATGTCACAACTCATATGAACTTCTTATGAATGATCATGGTGCCCAAATTCTTCAGAATGGCCACCATCTATGGCTCAATGACTGACTTTGACTGTCTTGACCTAATTGCTTCATCTGCAAGTAACAAGGTTAGATGACAATATTTTTGTACTTTTGGGTTACTAAACAAATGAAAAGCAATGATATACCAATGCTAAACATGCTTGGTGATCAAGAACCACACTCAAAATATAACCCACCCACAAAGAGGGAGGCAAGGTGCACAATGATCCTTGAGGCAATGATATGATATGATATGATGCCATGAGGGATCTTAGGGACAAAATTGGGGTCTTACAGATGCCCCTATTTAAGGTCAGTCTAGCCGGAGAAGTGAAGTTTAGAAATCTTCGTCTCGACGCGGTAGAATGGGCTTAAATAACAGTAATGAGACAAATTTTGGTCCCTAAGAGACCTCATGATGCGAATGTATGCATGTAAAAGACACAAACTCTGTGGGGATATGGTTCACACAGAAGAAAAGACGACCCATCGGAGTAATACACTCACCAGGAACAGAGACTCTAATAGGACTCTTATTAGGGATAACAGGAAAAGAATGCGTGAGCAGGACACGACTCTGATTTGGGGAAAACCGAAAACAGACTGGAGGCTTTACTGGGGAAGTAAAGGACTCACACTAGGGATCGGACAGATTCCAAAGGATAACACATCCATTGGAAAGACACAAGCTGACTCAAACTATCCACGAGGATACTTCGGATAAAGATCCGGACTTGGACCAGGAAAAGATCCACAAAGAATCTCCCTGCCGGGGAAATTGCATATATCGGGGAAAACGCCAATACAGCAAAGGGTAAAAATCACAACAGGAAACTCCACTGGAGAATGTCTAACAAAGAGACTCTCACGGGGAAAGCAACAAGGATATGAGGTGTCACCGGTATAAGGGTAACAAGCTCAGGAAGAATGAATATCTAAGACCGGTATAAGGGTGAAAGATATCAATCAACCAAACATCTGAGAAAGACCTGAAAAAGGTACATCAACTCAGGAAAATCTGACTCCACAGGGGACCAAGGTCATAATAGGGAGCAGAAAGGGAGGAACACCAGGGATAGCGAGGTATATAATAGGTGACCGACCAAAGCATGAATTGGTATATATGCCAAAACACTCATCATCCGAAAGGAGGGCTTGAAAAAGCAAATCGACTTACAGGATGGACATTCGAATCCACGAAGGGAAGACGAATCTTACTCAACTGGGGACACAAACCCAAAGAGTGCATGAGATATAATATCCATTACCGTCAGAACGTGGATAGAATACTCGCATGAGATATATTATCTATTACCGTCAGAACGTAGATAATACACTCGCATGGTAAGAAACACCAAGTATACCGGTTAGGGCATATAATAGGTGATCTACCGAAAACGTGAATTGGTATATATGCCAAGACACTCATCATCCAAAACACAAACTGGTTAAAGGATGGATATTCGATTCTCCAAAGAATACGAATCTTACTCCACTGGGGGAAAATCAACAAAGGATTCCAACCAAAGAGCGCAAGAGACATATTATTCATTACCGGCAGACCGTGAATAATATACTCGAAAGGAAAATACACCAGAGATACCGGTTAGGGCATATAATAGGTGACTAACCAAAAAGAGAGACAATCGATACCAAGCATCCGGGTAAACGAAAGACAACTCAAAGGATAAATTGCAAGCATCCGACAATTATCCGAAACAGCAAACATTCGACTCCGCAAAAGGGAAATAACGAATCTTACTCAACAAGGGAAACATAAAAGGTTTCAACTGAAGAGTGCATGAGATATATTATCCAATACCGTCAGAACGTGGATAACATACTCACATGGAAGATTATCCACAACCGGTTACTGGGTTAACAAAGGATAAATCGACTGAAAAGAAAGGCATCGGGATACCAAAACTAGGTATATAATGATGGCCAATCAAAAGGGAGCAACAATCATTACCAAGCAAACGGGTAAATGAAGGCGATCTGCCGAGGATGCATTGGTACAAAAATCAATGATCCGGGGATGAATTGCATAAACAGCAATTATCCACAAAGACTAGCTGGGGGTATATTGAGAATCAATCAATAATCCGGGGAACAAATCACTAGCAAACGGTGAAAGGACCCACTGGCGACTTCAAAGGATAGAATTGCAAGCATACGGCAATTATCCAGAAGACAACTTGCTGGGGATACAATTGCTAGCAACCGGCAACTATCCACAAGCAAAGAGGTAATATCAACATCGAACAACGAATGATGATAACCACAAAGAGTAACCGTCATCGGTTAGGATGAACAACAAGGTTAACTCTGCAAGAGGAGAAAAATTAGGGTTTACGACTACCGAATACGGGGTAGAATACCAAAAATCTGGCTGAGGAAACAAGAGGTTTAACAATACCGACTACTGGGTAGAAAACCAAAAACTCAGCTGGGATAAAATTGCAAGCATCCGACAATTATCCAACTGTACCACAAGGTACAAAACTCCGATGGGGGAAAAAACCCAAAACATGGGATTTACAACTACCGAATACGGGGTAGAAGACCACAGACTCCACTGGGGACAGGGTGAATGAAGGCCAAATAATGAGCACTTATTCAACTTATTCCACAGGGGGGCACCAACTCTGTTGGGGATAAAACCACAACAGCACAAAATCCACCATCAACCAGAACGAACCACAAAGGTTACCTCTGCTAGGGGAAAAGAGATAGGACTTACAAACTACCGAATACAGGGTAGTAGCCATACTCTGGTGGGGATACCCACGAATTAGGGTTTACATCTACCGAATACTGGGTAGAAAACCAACAACTCCACGTGGGGATGGGAAAAATCACAAATCCGCACGGAAAACAATAATAGGGTTTATAACTAACCACCAAACTGCGCTGGAGAGCAGGCAAACAGGATTTACGACTACCGACTACTGGGTAGAAAACCAACACTCTTGCCGAGGAGTAAAAGGTATATAACCACAAATTCCATCAAGAAGCAAGAAACATAGGACTTACAACTACCGGTTACCGGGTAGAGGCCCAAAAACTCCGTTGGGGATAAAAAGAATTATTGCCAGTTATTGGGCAATTCATTCATTTATTCCACAGGGAAGTACAAGAACAGTTGACAAAACGCCAATTCGGGATCGATCCGAAAAGACAGACTAAATCAAAACACGTCCTATGAGGATATAACTCAATAGGAACATCCATCCCAACCTATGTGTTGGGAGGAAACGGAAGCAACCGTCATCCACGAGGACATATCTCAGTGGGGAACTGCAGAAGGAAAGACAAACACTTTCTGCTTATGGGGCTGACTCTATATGGAGAGATTAAACACCCGACATCTGCTTAAGGAGATCTATAAAGAGATCTGTATCACCCATAGCAGGAGAACAACAAACAAGAGATATATGGCAAAAAATGCAATATGAATATCTGAATGTTTTATGAATATGCATGAATATGCGTAATTTATGTTTGATGAATGTTGACAAAACAGACATATCTAACACAACAGACCCAGGAATCACACGCCCGGTACTATACTTCCAGGGGAAAACCAACTGGAAAGCCAATCTGCTGAGATCCACATGCTAAAAAGCAAAGATCTGCGGGGAGGCAAAACAAGAGATATCACAGAATCTCTGAGTGATGGATCCATAACCAACCCAACCAGGGTACAGAAAGTCACAACAGGCAAACAACCACCAAGACCAATCTGTAGGGGAACGAGAGAATCTCGAGATTCTGCAGGGGATCCCAGTATCAACTGAGAAACAAAAGTTCACGGCGCAAACAAGAACTATACCAAAAACCCCAACCAAACTACCACCGCAAAAGCAACTCCAAACAACTCCGGGGAACAAACCCACTGCAGGAGAATCATCCAAGTAGAATCTAACTGCACAAGCAACTCTACTGGGGAAAGCTGTCAGCTATCCTTCTAGGGAACAATCCACTGAAGGAGAAAGCACCACACAAGTAGATTCTGCAACACGCCATTCTACTCGGGGAGAACATACATCCGACGGACGCACAAGTAGAATCTGCCATAAGCCACTCTACTGGGATCACAAGCAAATCAGGAAACCACTCCAATCTTTGGGATGCTAGAGCCACCAACCGACCCTACTGGGGATTGAGAGAGTTTTCAACAGGAAAAAACTGCCACAACAACCATTCTGCAGACTAAGCTGGGAAAAATGGAAAGCAACCATGCTGAGGAGAGAAACAACAACTTCGCTGGCGACTGCACTGGGGAGAGACTACTACTGGAGAAGAAAACGAAGTCTTCAACAACATCTCTGCTTGCGACTACATTGGGGAACAACCCCACCAACAACTCTGCTTGGGGAGCAACCCCAACAACAAAGTGGGAGAAAGAGGATACAACCAAACCAGGAATATGAACAAATGTCTTACCTGTTGGAAATCATGCCACCCTCGGGAGAGCACTGAGACATTCTTGAGTATCCTTTCACCATTGTGAATATCCACTTTGTTTAAAACAACGATTTTTGAAAAATTTATTTGTTTAAAACAATGACATTTTATCGATTAAAACATGCAAAACATTTGTTGAATTGAAACAAATAAGAATGCAAATAATTGGATAGAAAGCCCAAATTGATTTGATGGAATGGTAGCCTGCAAATGGCAAGACTCCATAGATCTGTACAAATTTGAAATCAGTGATATATATTGGAAGAGGGCTACATTGAACATAATGATCCTTTCTCTACCAATTTGAATCTCGATGTATGCGAAGCTTCAGTCGATGACGAATCGAGAATCTCTACAAAAAGACAAACAGACAGCTGCGAAACAGAAAGTCTTGTCAGGATGCAGTTACTTGCCAAATCCCTAATTTTTGCCTAAATTGCCCCAGGGTGAGGTACTCAATCTAGCGGGTAATGCAAATATCCCTTTTTTCAAGTCTCTAATCTTTGCCTGGATTACCTTTGCGGGTTCTCCACCGAGACGCTCATTTTTGCCAAGTAATAACCTCTAAGCCGCCCCTTCGGGTTTTCAACTTAGCGAGCTATTCTGTTTTTCATTTGCATATACTTTTTTTAGGCAAAGTATTTCTTGACTGCATCTGAAATTTACAGGACGAGTGAAATCCTCCCCATCCATTGTTGTAAGCATCAAAGCACCGCCTGAAAAGGCTCTCTTAACAACATATGGACCCTCATAGTTTGGAGTCCACTTGCCCCTGGAATATCCGGGCACAAGACAAGACTTTCTTGAGCACTAGATCACCTTCTCGGGTGAACACCCGAGGCTTGACCTTCTTATCGAATGCTTTCTTCGAATTCTCCTCTGCTGATATCACTGACCATAGGGGTACTGCTAGGACGGCGGTGACATAACGGAACATGATAGTCAATTCGCGGATAATTCTCTTCAATCAAATTCAGTTGGTCATAACGACATCTGAATCCATTCAGCATCACAACGGGTGGATAAGAGGCTTCCCATCAAGACTCTCATTGATGGGATCTCCACCTCTATTGGGAGAACCGCCTCCATGCCGTAAACAAGAGAGAAATGGGTTGCCCTGGATTGAAGTGCGGGGACAGATGTACGATACCCATACCGCAAAGCAAATGGCAGCATCTCATGCCCATCTTTATACGTAACGGTCATCTTCTGGATAATCTTCTTGATACTCTTGTTAGCAGCTTCAACAACCCCATTCATCTTGGGTCTGTAGGGAGAGGAATTATGGTGTGCAATCTTGAATTCAGCGCACAACTCATCCATCATCTTGTTATTCATATTAGATCCATTATCAGTAATGATCTTATCTGGCACACCATAATGGCAAATCAGCTGGTTCTTGATAAACTTCACAACCACTTGTCTGGTCACATTCGCATATGAAGCGGCTTCAACCCATTTGGTGAAGTAATCAATTGCTACGAGAATAAACCTGTGCCCATTGGACGCTTTCGGTTCAATCATGCCAATCATGTCGATTCCCCACATAGAGAAAGTCCATGGTGATGAAACCACATTCAGAAGTGTCGGAGGAATATGAATCTTATCCGCGTAAATCTGACACTTGTGGCATTTTTTCACCTATTTGCAGCAGTCAGACTCCATTGTCAGCCAATAGTAGCCTGCTCTCAACATCTTTCTAGCCATGGCATGTCCATTGGAATGAGTACCAAATGAACCCTCATGGACCTCAGTCATCAACAGGTTTGCTTCGTGTCTATCCACGCATCTGAGCAAAACCATGTCGAAATTTCTTTTATACAGCACTTCACCGCTGAGGTAGAAACTGCCTGACAACCTTCTCAAAGTTTTCCTATCTTTCACAGATGCCCCAGGCGGGTAGACCTGGTTCTGGAGGAAATTCTTGATATCAAAATACCAAGGCTTGTCATCATGTACTTCTTCTACTGTAAATACGTGAGCTGGTCTATCCAAGCGCATCACGGCAATATTGGGAACTTCATTCCAATACTTGACAACAATCATTGAGGCAAGCGTAGCAAGAGCATCTGCCATCCGATTATCCTCTCGAGGAATGTGATGAAAGTCAACTTCTGTAAAGAACGTTGAAATCTTCTCACATAATCTCTGTACGGAATGAGACTTGGCTGATTCGTCTCCCATTCACCCTTGATCTGATTAACAACTAGGGCCGAATCACCATACACACCAAGATGCTTGATTCTCAAATCAATGCATGCTTCCCTAGTCCCAAGTCAGGCCTCATACTCAGCCATATTATTCGTGCATTTGAAAGTTAGCCTTGCTGTAAGCAATATGCGTTCCATGAGAGTAATGATTAACAGAGTTCCAACTTCATCCTCGGCATCAATATACGAGAAAGAAGACAAGTGGCTAACCAGGAGAGCCTTTTCTCCCCTACCACAACCAGTTTCTTGTTCTTGACAAATTTCAGCTTCTGGTGTAGGGTGGATGTCACGGCGCCAGCCTCGTGAATCCATGGTCTGCCAAGGAGACAGCTATAAGATGGGTGGATATCCATTACCTGGAAGGTAACTTGGAAATCACTAGGTCCAATTTTTATTGGGAGATCAACTTCCCCAATCACTATTTTACGCGACCCATCAAATGCTTTCACAACAACACCACTCTGCCTCATAGGAGGACCTTGATATGACAATCGAGCAAGTGTGGATTTTGGCAATACATTCAGAGACGAGCCAGTGTCCACCAGCACGTTGGACATGGCATCAGATTTGCAATTCATAGATATGTGTAGAGCCATGTTGTGGTCTCTTCCCTCCTCAGGGAGATCAGCGTCACAAAAACTCAAAGTGTTGCAAGCAGTGATGTTTGCAACTATACTATCAAATTGTTCCACAGTGACGTCATGATCAACATACGCCAGGTCCAAAACTTTCTGCAGAGCCTCCCTATGGGGTTCCGAATTCAACAGCAGAGATAGAACGGAAATCTTGGATGGCGTTTGTAGAAACTGGTCTACAACATTGTATTCACTCTTCTTGATGAGCCTCAGCATCTCATCAGATTCTTCATTCACAATGCCACTCGGGCCAACTGAAGAAGCAGGAGCCTTTTGTATAGAGGAGGGTTTGGCGACATCAAGTGCCGGATTCTGAATATTCACAGCTGTCCCAACAGGACGCTCAGCAGTATCAGAAACAACAGGAGCCTTGGGAGGTGCAGAAAACACACGACCATTACGGGTCAGCCCGCTCACATCAGCAATGTTTGTGACAGACGTTGAAGGCAAAGGCACTTCTACCCCATCTTCTACAGCAACAGGATTATACCTGAATGGCACAGCTCTATCAGCAGAATAAGGCACAGGGCCTGCAGGCTTGATTGTTAGGGAAGGAGAGACCTTCGGCTTGCTGCTATCATAATGAATAACAACAGGCTCGGGCAGCTTGAACACTGGTGAAATAACATTCACTTCGGGTTCATCTTCATCAACATTGCGATTTTGCAGAATCTCAATGGTACCCTCATCCATCAATTCTTGAAGTTCTCTGCGTACCTGATTGCAACCCAAACGGTTAACTGAACAAATACGGCACTTGTCGTGGTCATGCTCCATGTGGCTGTATTGACACATCAACCGATGTAATTCGACCAGTGACTGTCTAATATGGCTTACATATTTGACCTTGTACTTCCCAGGGCATCCCTGGACCATATTCACAGATTTCCCATGCGCGGGCAATGGGTTCTTGGTAACATTCGGGCCTGAATCTTCAAAACTCAGAATTCCACATCTCATAAGGTCTTGAACCTTAGTCTTCAGTGGGTAGCAATTCTCAATGTTATGACCCGGAGCACCGGAATGATAAACACAGTGTTGGTCTGGTTTATACCACCATTGAGGATTTGCAGGAATAGCAGGAGGATCCCTGGGTGTAACCAACTTCCTTTCCAACAAGGAAGGATATAGCTCCGCATATGACATAGGAATTGGATCGAACTGATCCTTTTCCTATCATAACTCAAGTTAGCTTGATTGGTGGTACTGCCACGAGGCTGGTAAGCCTGTTGCTGTGGACGCTGCTGTTGCTGATACTAAGGCTGTTGATATTGCTGAGAATTGTCTTTAAAGACGGGTGCTATGTGAGCCACCTGGTGCTGATTGCTGTTGCGCCGTGCTGGCTTCCTCTGAACAGAGGGTCTTCTAGGCTTAGCATGGGATTGCACGGCATGTGCCTCCCCATCTTTCTTCTTAAACGCCCCATACCGTTTAGAAGAAGAGCTCTCATCCTTTGCCAAACGTCCTTCACGGACACCTTCCTCGAGGCGCATCCCCATGTTCACCATCTCGGTGAAATCAGAGGGAGCGCTTGCTACCATCCGCTCGTAATAGAATGAGCTAAGAGTCTTCAAAAAGATCTTAGTCATCTCTTTCTCTTCCAGCGGTGGAGTGATCTGAGCAGCCAGCTCTCGCCACGTCTGGGCGTACTCCTTAAATGTCTCTTTATCCTTCTGGGACATGGCCCTGAGCTGATCACGGTCAGGCGCCATATCAATATTATATTTGTATTGCTTGACGAAGGCTTCGCCAAGATCATTGAAGGATCGGATATTAGCACTGTCCAAACTCATGTACTATCTGAGTGCAGCACCGGACAGACTGTCTTGAAAATAATGGATCAGAAGCTGATCATTATCAGTTTGTGTAGACATCTTTCTGGCGTACATGACCAGATGAGCAAGAGGGCAGGTGTTCCCCTTATATTTTTCAAAGTCAGGAACTTTGAATTTGATTGGAATCTTGACACCGGGAACAAGGCACAACTCGGCAGCAGACTTGCCAAAAAGATCTTTCCCTCTGAGGGTCTTCAATTCCTTTCTCAGCTCAAGGAATTGATCGTTCATCGCTTCCATCTTCTCATTAACATTCGGGCCCTCAGACGGCTCAAAATGATAGATGGTGTCGTCTACCCTAGGCATGGTATGCACAACAGGAGGAGCAGCAACAGGGACCGGGCTAGATGCCGGCATATGAGCAAAAGTTGGTGCACGAATGTCAGGCATGAAACCCGGAGGCATACCCCAAGGAAACCCGGCTGGCATAGCATGAGACGCGAAATGAGCACTGGCGGCTGGCACTGTCGGAACAGCGACCTCTGATATAACAGTCCTCTGGACAGGAGTTGCAAGCGGTTGAGCAGGTTGATTCTGAGTAGCAAGGAGTTGCTCCATCAAAGCGCCAAGTCTGGCGACCTCTTCTTTCAATTCACGGTTCTCTTGCTCTAGCTGATCCATAACTCTTGCAGAATTGGCTCGAGTATAATACCGGTGAGTCAGCTTGTCTTCAAAATAAATGAAGAGCACAGAGTTAGGACAAGAAGACCAGAAACAAGGTACCTGCTTATGCAAAATGATGCATGAAATGTTCGTGCATATGCTTTGTTTATTATCAAGGAACCCTTAGGGTATTATTTGCAAATTTGAATTTTAAGCATTTTAATTTCATATGGAAAATATCTCATTCAATATGTTTTGAACAGAGAAGTACAACATTTTAGATCATATTACAAAGAGAAAAGGAAAATAGCATCCTATGGATCCCTAGAAGCTCGGGATGCTGGAAGACGAGAAGCACACAACTTCTTGATCTCTCTCTCATAGGCTGCTTCCATGTCCGCTTTCTCCTTAGCAAGCTGATCATACTTCCTCTTCCAAAACTTGGAAGACTGAGGAAGCAAAGAAGTCCAAGTATCATTGGGATCGTCGATCACCCGATGCTCGAGGAACTCAATCAGAGCGTCCTTCTCCTTAAGCTGCTGCAATAATTCTTCTCTTTCACGGATCCAAGCACGTGAAAGGTCTTCTTCTCTCAACTCCTCTACACATTGGTTAGGGAGGGTTGAAGGCCCAGCCACATCCAAAGGTGTAGGTCTCGTATGATCATATGGCATAAGGTATACAGCATCTCTCTGTCTGACCCAAGAGGTATAGGGCTCCAAAGCAATGCAATTCTTCGGACCCAACTCATTCTTACTCTTCTTGCAGATCTTGCGCCAAGTGCGAACAAATCTGGCTTTCAGGCCTTGGGGATCTTTACCCTCCTGAAAGAATACACCTTCTAACAGGATGTTATGGGGTTTATCCTTTAGGGGGAACCCAAGCTGACGACGTGCTAGTATAGGATTGTAGCTGATCCCACCACATGTACCAAGAAGAGGTACATTAGGGAATTCACCACAATAGTCAATAATCTGCACAGTATCATACACGCGATCATACCAAGAGATATCATCATTAGTGAGAGACATAAGTCTCTGAGACCACCGTAGACATCCCTTGTTCTCCTTAAAAGCAAGAGTCTGCGGCAAGTGCGAAATAAACCACTTGTATAGCAGAGGCAGACAGCACACAATAACTCCTCCACCCTTCGCATTCCTCAGATGCAAAGAGAAGTAGGCATCACCCAACAGAGTCGGAACAGGATTAAGAACTGAGAAGATCCTAACGGCGTTCATATCCACAAATTTATCGATGTTGGGGAATAATACCAACCCATAGATGAGCAACACAAATAAAGCCTCAAAGGCATCCTCACTCATGGACTTCCCATAACTGGTAGCTTGAGCAATGAGGAACTCGGAAGGAAGACCCTGAATTCCACCTTTGGTAGTCAGATTAGCTTTAATCAAAGACTCATCTATATGCAACAGATCTGCAATCTCTCGAGCAGTCGGAATACTCTCTAGGCCACTGAACAGCACCTGATCCAGAATCGGAATCCCAATAAGGTGAGAATACTCCTCCAAGGTAGGCAACAGCTGGAAGTCCGGGAAAGAGAAGCAGTGATACAGAGGATCATAGAACTGAGCCAAGGTACTCATCAAACCCTCATCAACCTGAGTGGTCAACAGAGGCAGAAGCTTCCCATAACGAGCTTTGAAACCCAAGGGATCTAATACATAAGATGTCAGATTCCTTAACTCTTTCACATCAGGCTGTCTAAAGCTGTACTTCTTTGTATGCCTCTTTTTGTCTTTCCATGTCTGAAAATTGTGCAAATAAACCCTTTTAAGTTCCTTGAAAATTTTCTTTTTTTTCTGATGACATGAAATGCAGATGAATGCATGAATGCATGAATGCAACAATCACACCCAAGGATCAAGCAAGGCACACCAAACAAAGGTCGTGGGAAAGCTCATTGTATCCCTAATATCAATCATCAATTTTGGTGGATTTAGGTTTTCACCTTATCGACACCCAAGTTCCATTGATATTAACGGTACATGAACCGGCTCTAACATCCTTAATATCAACCATCCATTTTGGCGGATTATGGTTTACACCTTATCGACGCCCAAGTTCCATTGATATTAACGATGTTTGAACGGCTCAACCATGAATCATGGGTTTGCTGAGAGTCACGAGCATGGAGTCTCGGTTAAGAACCACCCAAAGGGAGTGTACTAGGGTTTAAACCTGTCGAACATGTTCTACCAGAGGTTCCCATAATCATCGTCCCATCTTTCGAATATTATCGGAGGAACGAATACTCGTATTCCAAAAATATTCTCAAGAGAGACTCTTATGAGTGTAGTATCGCGTAACAATCGCATCAGATCTGACATCTGAACGACCTCCGCACTACGTCCTAAAAATAGGCCGAGATGGGCTTGGTAAACTACGGTCCTTGGCTTCTAAGGCACATGATTGAAAGAATAATGCCTAACCACAAATAACTTGTGTGACATTATTAATCCAACATGACCTCCACCAAGTGAATGGACTCGCAAGTCAACTGGCTAAGGAATACTCCACACCAGTCAACAAGACTACGCCATTCTCCTATCCTAGAGTGCACTCGAGTTCGGGTATAGAACTCATCTCACAGAGATCACCAAAGCAAACAGCAATTGTATATCAAGCAATTCAAACATTACAATCAATACAGTTATCCCAAATTGTACAAAAATATGTCAAATAACAAATAAACAAATATCATACCACAAGGGTGAAAAGTAGGCAATACCACCAGGGAAGGTCTAATAATGCTTCCCCAGCAGAGTCGCCACTTTTCTGTAGCGGTGTATTCGTCGCTATATGATTTATTGGTTAAACCATAAGCAATGTATACAAAGAATCGAGTCGCCACCGCACTTTTATTTATCCTAAGGACTGGCTAAAAAGCGAACAAAAGCCTAAGAAGTTTTACTCATAGAAAACTAATGAAAAGATCAGAGAATCTGGGTAAGGGGTAAATTACGCAATGGTGTTAGGCACCCATCACGTCCTAGGTACTCCTAGGGAGCCCTTTTCACACTTGTTGTATAAAAATGTTTATTTGTTTATGATATATTGTGCAAACATGAATGGGATGATGAGAAAAGAATGTACATTTTTATTATTTTTGTGTTTGAACGGATGAACCCGTTGCCTACGTACCTTTCCATACAAAGGTAAAGGATCAAAACGCCGTAGTTCGGCTAAAAGATTTCCAAAAATTTGTGAGTTCATTTTAAAACACAAGCATTAAGGCTTTTCATTACCAATGGGAGAAAACTCAACCTGAATCAACAATCCACCATGCGAGGACGACTTCAACATACTAGTGAGGGGTTAACCCTATAATAAGTATGGAAGACGTATAATCAACTCGCTAAGGATAAGGTAAGATTTACATCAACCACTATGGTAATTGAAACCTACGGCTAATGTATGAAAACATATTAACAATGGACATAGCCAAAACAATTGAATGGGTGAAGTTAATTGATTATGAGTATTCACAAAATATGGTCAAGGTATGATTAAGATTTAATTCAAAGAAGTGTTATGAAAGGTGAAGTTTGAAAAGTCAAGGACTTAAGGTCCAAGTTTCTAATTTGAAAAGAGATAAGAATGTTTGCACAACATGCATTTACAAGTTTTAAAAATCAACAAGTGAAAAGGGGTTTTGAAACAAAAAGGATGTGGGTGGAGGAGTGTAAAACTTCCTAGAGAGGTTCACCTCTTGAGATCATATAGAAGATGATTCAAGTGTGTCCTTAGGAATAAGGCAACAAAACAAGCAAGCAAATAAAAAGCAAGGTGATACCGGATGCCATCAATGGACTTATACCAATCTCACAAACAAAAGCGGATACCGGATACCAATAAATGGGTTTACACCAATCTCCTAAAACAAAGCAATGATACTGGAAGCCATTCTGTGGGGAACAACCACCAGTCAGAAGCTTCCAAGGTCACCAACATATACTGCACTACCAAAGAGACTACATCTGCTGAGGAGGAAAGATAACTACTCTGCTGAAGGAAAGGTAAACTTCTTCATCAACCATTATGCTTGGGAGGAAACCACAAAAGGCTCCGGAGGAAGGGGATACAATCATGCTAGGAACATGAACAAACATCTTACTCTGTTGGGAATCATACCATCTTTGGGAGAGCACTGAAGACATCCTTGTATTCTTTCATCATTGTGAATGTTCACTTTGTTTAAAAACTAGTTATGAATAGTTTAATTATTTAAAACAATGATATTTCTCAATTAAAACATGCAAAACATTTGTTGAGTAGGAACAAATAAGAGCGTAAATAATTGGATAAAGGCTCAAAATTTATTTGATGGAATGGTAGTCTGCAAATGGCAAGACTCCATGGATCTTTACAATTTTGAAATTGGTGATATATATTGGAAAAATGGCTACATTGAACATAATGACCATTTCTCCACCAACCCTGAATCCGATGTATTTGAAGCTTTGGTTGATGATGACTGAGCGGGAATCTCTGACGGATGACAGTTTGTAGAACATAGTTTTGTCAGGATGCAGTTACTTGCCAAATCCCTATTTTTTGCCTAGATTTCCCCAGGGTGAGGTAATCAATCTAGCGGGATACATATTTATTTTTTATGTCTCTAACTTTTGCCTGGATCGCCCTTTTGGGTTTTCAATCCACCGAGATGCTCATTTTTGCCTAAGTCGCCCTTTCGGGTTTTCAACTTAGCGAGCTATTCTGTTTTTATCTTTAGGCGAAGTATTTCTTGATTGCATCTGAATTCACAGGATGAGTGAAATCCTCCCCATCCATAGTTGTAAGTATCAAAGCACCGCCTAAAAAGGCTCTCTTGACAACATATGGACCTTCATAGTTTGGAGTCCACTTGCCCCTGGAATCGGGCGCGAAAGACAAGACTTTCTTGAGCACAAGGTCACCCTCTCAGAACATATGAGGCTTGACCTTCTTATCAAAGGCTTTCTTCATCCTTTGCTGATATAATTGACTGTGGCATATGGCAGTCAATCTCTTCTCTTCAATCAAATTCAGCTGGTCATAACGACTCTGGACCCATTCAGCATCAGTCAACTTGGCTTCCATCAAGACTCTCATTGATGGGATCTCCACCTCTACTGGGAGCACAACCTCCATGCCGTAAACAAGAGAGAAAGGGGTTGCCCCTGTTGAAGTGCGGACAGATGTACGATATCCATGTAAAGCAAATGGCAGCATCTCATGCCAATCTTTGTACGTAACAACCATCTTCTGGATAATTTTCTTGATATTCTTATTAGCAGCTTCAACAGCCCCATTCATCTTGGGTTTGTAAGGAGAGGAGTTATGATGTGTTATCTTGAACTCGCTACACAGTTCTTTCATCATCTTGTTGTTCAAGTTAGATCCATTATCAGTAATGATCTTATCTGGCACACCATACCGACATATGAGTTGATTCTTGATAAATTTCACGACCACCTGCCTGGTCACATTTGCATACGATGCCGCTTCAACCCATTTGGTGAAGTAATCAATTGCTACGAGAATGAATCTGTGACCGTTGGACGCTTTTGGCTCTATCATGCCAATCATGTCAATTCCCCACATAGAGAAAGTCCATGGTGATGAAATCACATTCAAAAGTGTCGGAGGAATATGAATCTTGTCCGCATAAATCTGACACTTATGGCATTTCTTCACATATTTGTAGCAGTCAGACTCCATTGTCAGCCAATAGTAGTCTGCCCTCAACATCTTTCTAGCCATAGCATGTCCATTGGAATGAGTACCAAATGAACCCTCATGGACTTCAGTCATTAACAGGTCTGCTTCGTGTCTATCCACGCATCTGAGCAGAACCATGTCAAAATTTCTCTTATAAAGCACATCGCCATTGAGGTAGAAACTGCCTGACAATCTCCTCAAAGTCTTCATATCTTTCACAGATGCCCCAGGCAAGTAAATCTGGCTCTGAAGAAAACACTTGATATCATAATACCACGGCTTATCATCTTGCACCTCCTCTACTGCAAATACATGAGCTAGTCTGTCCAAGCGTATCACAGTGATATTGGGAACTTCATTCCAAAGTCTGACCACAATCATCGAAGCAAGTGTAGCGAGAGCGTCTGCCATTCGATTCTCGTCTCGAGGAATATGATGGAAGTCAACCTCAGTAAAGAACGTTGAAATCCTCCTCGCATAATCCCTATATGGAATGAGGCCAGGCTGATTCATTTCCCACTCACCCTTAATCTGATTAACAACGAAGGCCGAATCACCATAAACATCAAGATGTTTGATCCTAAGATCAATACATTCTTCCAATCCCATGATACATGCCTCATATTCAGCCATATTATTCGTGCATTTGAAAGTTATCCTTGCTGTGAACGGAAAATGTGTGCCCTGAGGAGTAATAATCACTGCCCTAATACCATTTCCATATTGATTTACAGCGCCATCAAACACCATACTCCATCTGGAACCAGGTTTTGGCCCTTCATCGAGCGTAGGCTCATCGCAATCTTTCATTTTCAAATACAGAATCTCCTCATCTAGGAAGTCATACTGAATTGACTGATAATCCTCGATCGGTTGATGTGCCAAGTGGTCTGCCAAAATACTACCTTTAATGGCCTTTTGCGCCCGATACTCAATATCATACTCAAATAACAACATCTGCCAACGGGCAATCCTTCCAGTTAAAGCAGGCTTCTCAAAGATATACTTGATTGGATCCATTTTGGATATTAACCAAGTCGTATGATTCAACATATACTGGTGTAAGCGCTTAGCAGCCCAAGCCAAAGGACAACATGTTTTTTCAAGCATTGAGTATCGAGACTCACAATCAGTGAACTTCTTACTCAGGTAGTAGATAGCATATTCTTTCTTCCCTGATTCATCTTGCTGACCCAAGACACAACCCATTGAGTCTTCAAGAACTGTCAGATACATAATCAACGGTCTCCCTTCCACAGGCGGGGACAGAATTGGAGGTTCAGGCAAATACTCTTTAATGTTGTCAAAAGCCTTTTGGCAATCCTCGGTCCAATCAGGAGACTGATCTTTCCGGAGGAGCTTGAATATTGGTGCGTATGTGGCAGTCATGTGGGATATGAACCTGGAAATATAATTCAAGCGGCCAAGAAACCCTCGAACTTGCTTCTCAGTTTTGGGCGCAGGCATCTCAAGTATTGCTTTGACCTTTGCAGGATCAACCTCAACACCTCTTTCGCTTACGATAAAGCCCAATAACTTGCCGGAACGGACTCCAAATGTACACTTGTTAGGATTCAGACGAAGCTTATACTTCCTTAAACGCTGAAAAAGCTTCAACAAGTGTTCTACATGTTCAACTTCCTTTCTTGACTTTGCAATCATATCATCAACATATACCTCGATCTCCTTATGCTTCATATCATGAAATAATATAGTCATAGCTCGTTGATACATGGCTCCGGCGTTCTTCAAACCTAAGGGCATCACTCGATAACAGAATGTTCCCCAAGGTGTGATGAATGTTGTCTTCTCCATATCCTCGGGTGCCATCTTGATTTGATTATATCCAGAAAATCCGTCCATAAATGAGAAGACATTGAATTTAGCTGTATTATCTACCAACAAATCAATATGTGTGTAGCGGTGTATTCGTCGCTATATGATTTATTGGTTAAACCATAAGCAATGTATACAAAGAATCGAGTCGCCACCGCACTTTTATTTATCCTAAGGATTGGATAAAAAGCGAACAAAAGCCTAAGAAGTTTTACTCATAGAAAACTAATGAAAAGATCAGAGAATCTGGGTAAGGGGTAAATTACGCAATGGGAAGGTGTTAGGCACCCATCACGTCTTAGGTACTCCTAGGGAGCCCTTTTCACACTTGTTGTATAAAAATGTTTATTTGTTTATGACATATTGTGCAAACATGAATGGGATGATGAGAAAAGAATGTACATTTTTATTAATTTTGTGTTTGAACGGATGAACCCGTTGCCTACGTACCTTTCCATACAAAGGTAAAGGATCAAAACGCCGTAGTTCGGCTAAAAGATTTCCAAAAATTTGTGAGTTCATTTTAAAACACAAGCATTAAGGCTTTTCATTACCAATGGGAGAAAACTCAACCTGAATCAACAATCCACCATGCGAGGACGACTTCAACATACTAGTGAGGGGTTAACCCTATAATAAGTATGGAAGACTTATAATCAACTCGCTACGGATAAGGTAAGATTTACATCAACCACTATGGTAATTGAAACCTACGGCTAATGTATGAAAACATATTAACAATGGACATAGCCAAAACAATTGAATGGGTGAAGTTAATTGAATATGAGTATTCACAAAATATGGTCAAGGTATGATTAAGATTTAATTCAAAGAAGTGTTATGAAAGGTGAAGTTTGAAAAGTCAAGGACTTAAGGTCCAAGTTTCTAATTTGAAAAGAGATGAGAATGTTTGCACAACATGCATTTACAAGTTTTAAAAATCAACAAGTGAAAAGGGGTTTTGAAACAAAAAGGATGTGGATGGAGGAGTGTAAAACTTCCTAGAGAGGTTCACCTCTTGAGATCATATAGAAGATGATTCAAGTGTGTCCTTATGAATAAGGCAACAAAACAAGCAAGCAAATAAAAAGCAAGGTGATACCGGATGCCATCAATGGACTTATACCAATCTCACAAACAAAAGCGGATACCGGATACCAATAAATGGGTTTACACCAATCTCCTAAAACAAAGCAATGATACTGGAAGCCAATAAATGGACTTACTCCAATCTCACAAAGCAAAAACAAAACAAAAGGGTGGATATCGGATGCCAATCAACTGGACTTATACCAATCTCCAAAGAATCAAAACACGGATGTCAGATGCCAATCTATCTGGACTTATACCAACCTCCAAAGGATGATCATAGGAGTGCAAATGCCAACAACATGGTCTTACAATTGCATCCTCACATAGCAAACACAAACAAAAAGATGGATGTCAGATGCCAATCTATCTGGGCTTACTCTAATCTCCAACAAATGATCATAGGAATACAAATGCCAACAACATGGTCTTACAATTGCATCCTCACATACAACAATCAAACACAAGCATTAAGCAAAGAGGACATGAGTGACCAATGAAATGGTCTTACACTCAATCCCTTCCAAATCATAGGAACAGAGGCCAAAGGATGGACTTATAGCTGATTCCTCAATGGGCAAATTCAAACAAATCACAAAGATATGAAATGATGGTCATGCAATAATGAACCATTAATGATGATAAATGCACAAAAGTATGCAAGCAAACATGTACAGATGAAGTAATCAAACAAAGTCATTTAGCACACTCTATATACACACAATTTTGGCTCATGCAAAGGGTTAGACTTTTAAAGTCAACTGGAATGGGGTAAGTGTTGCTCTTAACCTTGACATTGAGAGCCAAGGTGAAGCAGATGAGAGGATATGAGGGGTGTGCCTCATTGCTCTTATCCCTGGTCAGGGAGAGCATTGAATATCAGAAAGTGTGGGAGTTCGGAAAGTTGGAACTCTCTCCACAAGTTAATGACTCGATAGATCTTGGGCTTTTACTCACTATGCATCAACACATGTGGTGTGAGCAAGGTGAGTGACACACAAAATAGTAGGAGATAGGCTACATATCTCTTCTGTCTACCAATTGCCTTATCAAAAGGACTTTACCTGCTTGGGGACAAAGATAAACAATCACAAACATTGCCTCTTAAGGAGGACTTCAGACAGGTGCCTGGCTAAGTAACAAGCCAGGTCTTCCAGACTACATGGAAACAAGAGATTCTACCTCAATGCTTAAGCTATCAAGCAAAGCAATAGCAAGTTCACAAAGGAACTATAGCAACTAAGGTACCTGAAATCAATCAAATAGAATCAGTATACCAATCACAAAGTCAAAACAGACAAGATAAGAACCAACAGTCAACACAATCAATCACATGTGCAAAGCACAAACTCAAAGCAAATGAGATAGCATCCTACAAAATAAACCAAGTTAGTTCATAACAATCAAATAAACCAAACTCAACCAACTTGAATTAATCTCCTTAAAGCAATTGCTTCTTTAACCTGAAAATCAAACTCAAATGTGAGAAGTAAACCCTTAGGCCAAAGCCTAGGGTCAAAGGAGGAGAAAAATTTAAAACAGAACATGAAAATTGATCAAAATCAATATTAATCAAATAAGAACAAAGTCCAATTGGCCTCATATCAAGATCATACACCAATTCCATTTCATAAGCAAATCATGTCAAAATAGGCAAGTTGGGAACTCAATGATGTAAACAGAATGAACACAAGCATATCAAATCCAAAAGGGCTCAATAAATTCCCAGAAAAATCATGCTTAAACAGAACACATTAAATGAGCAACATACCAAATTTCATGGCATTTGGATAAAGGGAAGCAAGTCAATTAAAATCAACAACTCAAAGCATATTCAAACAAGCTCATACAAGGCACTAGATCATGCATCAACTTCAAGTAAGCATAAAACAGAAACCAAACATGATAAATGAATGAAATCAAAGCCATGGCAACCTTCAAGATGTCTATAATGCACATGCCAAATTCTAGGTCCATCCAATAAACACCAAGGATTTCACAAATCATATGATATCATGACTCACAAAAGGTTCACAATTGGTCAAACAGAGGAGAAATTCTCAAACAAATAGAAAAATGCATTCAAAAATCCCAGGAAAAATCACAAGCAAACTTAACATCCATAAGTATCAACATGCAAAAATCCAGATCAATTGAAGTTCAATAAGCATGGAAAATAAAATCAAGAACATGAACAAGAAATGGTGTGACATACATTGTCACACCTCCAAAGATCAGGTCATATCTCACAATCCAGGAAAGCAAAAATCACAAACCATATACCAAAATGACCAGGAATGAGTCTAGATTATTCATGTAAAATTTCAGCTCCATAGGATCAAGCATCATGATTTCACAATCAAAATGGTAAAGCATAGGCAAATAGCATACATGATCAAAACCAATAGACCAAAACAAAAACAGGCCATGCACAACTTTTGCTATCATGCTAGTAAAACACTAGAGGAAAAATGGAGATCAATGCAAAAATTCCCACTCAATTTGGATTAAGGATGAATGACTTATGATTTTTTGAAGATTGATCATGAAATGAAATAAAAATTTAGAAAATAAAATGGATTTAAATGAACGAAGGGCATTTTTGTAAATATGGCGCTCACTTAATGAAACGCTGCGTTTCATTAAGTGAGGTGTCACGCGGTAACTGGCTACATGGCACACAAACACGGATTTCATGCAAATTCACAGCCAGGCGGATTGAAACATGTTCTGGAAACGAAACTCAAACATTCATCATCATCTTCATGCTGTTCATCATGCTCAAGAACTTTTCATCACAGAAATCAATAAAACTTATATGGATCGAATCCTCTCACCATGTACAACACTAATATGGCATTGATTTCATCTAAATTTACTCCTATCAAAAGGATCGATCAAAAGAAGTTCTAACAACCAAACTTTAAATCCAGATATCTTCCTTAATATTCAACGAAAATGCACGATTCAAAGTTCATCATGATCTACAACAAAAGATCTACCAAAGCCACATGAGAATTGCAAGAATTGGAGATTTCGAATTCTTACCTCTTTGATGATGCAGATCTTAATTCGTGCGTTTCAAGGCTCCAATGGTAAAAACAGATGATCTATGATGATGCAGAAGATGAATGAAAGCAAGGCTTCAGCTCAACAGTGCTTAAACTCGAAGAAATCTCAAAATGCCATGAACATGCTCAAGCTTCAACAATTGCAATCTTCAAGAATTTTCCACGATTCTTCTTCAACAGATCTCCAACAACACCTGTAGATGATGATCAACACAAGCAAAAGCAAAAAGAATCAAGAATTTCGATGGAAAAGTTGAAAAAAAGTTTGAGAGAGTTTGAGAGAATTTGAGAGATTTTCAATTTGGATCTAAGATTATGATTGTTCATTTGATTTTCTATTATGATTAGGTTTAAATACCCCTTGTTAATCAGCATTGTTAAACATGATTAGGCCAAATGGATTGGATTAGTGAAATGAAGCTTTATGCAAAAATGCCAAAATGCCCTTATCCAAATATAACCAATGGAACAGTGAAATTCCACTTGCAGCAAATCCAAATTTCTGTTTTGAGGCAATGGCAATTGATTTGGCATGAAAATTATGTGTACTTTTCAAAATCACCTTTTTTCCCACCAAAATTCAAATTGATTCACTTGAAAAATGCACTTTTTATGTGATGATTTTTGATGAAATGTGATGATGGATTATGATAGCTCATGTCAAAAGGAATTTGCTCAAAAAAGAATCACATGAATTGGCCTTTTGATGCAAAAGTTATGCCTTGTTGAAGTTCAAAAATTCTTGACAATGATTTGATCATAACTTGCCAACCACACATGAGAAATGGATGTTCTTGGACTTTTTGGAAAGGTAAGAGCAAGATATTCAACTTTAATGTTGGACAAAATTTGATTTGAAGCTTGCTTGATGATGTAAAGTTGAGGAGAAGACCTTTCCATTTTTGGCAGTTTGAAATTACAGGTCACTTGCTATTTTTGGAAAAATTTTGTCTGACCTCAAATTCCTCAATGTTGATGTTTGACATGTTATATGAGGCTTGTATGGTCATGAATGAGACCTCTCAAACCATTTCCCATCATCAAATCCCTGATTAAATGCACAGTTGACCACAGTTGACTTTGCTAGGGTTTTGGTTGACTGAGCCATGCTTTGATGAATTTCAAGCCTCTACCACTTGAGATCTTGATAAAATGATGTCACAACTCATATGAACTTCTTATGAATGATCATGGTGCCCAAATTCTTCAGAATGGCCACCATCTATGGCTCAATGACTGACTTTGACTGTCTTGACCTAATTGCTTCATCTGCAAGTAACAAGGTTAGATGACAATATTTTTGTACTTTTGGGTTACTAAACAAATGAAAAGCAATGATATACCAATGCTAAACATGCTTGGTGATCAAGAACCACACTCAAAATATAACCCACCCACAAAGAGGGAGGCAAGGTGCACAATGATCCTTGAGGCAATGATATGATATGATATGATGCCATGAGGGATCTTAGGGACAAAATTGGGGTCTTACAGATGCCCCTATTTAAGGTCAGTCTAGCCGGAGAAGTGAAGTTTAGAAATCTTCGTCTCGACGCGGTAGAATGGGCTTAAATAACAGTAATGAGACAAATTTTGGTCCCTAAGAGACCTCATGATGCGAATGTATGCATGTAAAAGACACAAACTCTGTGGGGATATGGTTCACACAGAAGAAAAGACGACCCATCGGAGTAATACACTCACCAGGAACAGAGACTCTAATAGGACTCTTATTAGGGATAACAGGAAAAGAATGCGTGAGCAGGACACGACTCTGATTTGGGGAAAACCGAAAACAGACTGGAGGCTTTACTGGGGAAGTAAAGGACTCACACTAGGGATCGGACAGATTCCAAAGGATAACACATCCATTGGAAAGACACAAGCTGACTCAAACTATCCACGAGGATACTTCGGATAAAGATCCGGACTCGGACCAGGAAAAGATCCACAAAGAATCTCCTTGCCGGGGAAATTGCATATATCGGGGAAAACGCCAATACAGCAAAGGGTAAAAATCACAACAGGAAACTCCACTGGAGAATGTCTAACAAAGAGACTCTCACGGGGAAAGCAACAAGGATATGAGGTGTCACCGGTATAAGGGTAACAAGCTCAGGAAGAATGAATATCTAAGACCGGTATAAGGGTGAAAGATATCAATCAACCAAACATCTGAGAAAGACCTGAAAAAGGTACATCAACTCAGGAAAATCTGACTCCACAGGGGACCAAGGTCATAATAGGGAGCAGAAAGGGAGGAACACCAGGGATAGCGAGGTATATAATAGGTGACCGACCAAAGCATGAATTGGTATATATGCCAAAACACTCATCATCCGAAAGGAGGGCTTGAAAAAGCAAATCGACTTACAGGATGGACATTCGAATCCACGAAGGGAAGACGAATCTTACTCAACTGGGGACACAAACCCAAAGAGTGCATGAGATATAATATCCATTACCGTCAGAACGTGGATAGAATACTCGCATGAGATATATTATCTATTACCGTCAGAACGTAGATAATACACTCGCATGGTAAGAAACACCAAGTATACCGGTTAGGGCATATAATAGGTGATCTACCGAAAACGTGAATTGGTATATATGCCAAGACACTCATCATCCAAAACACAAACTGGTTAAAGGATGGATATTCGATTCTCCAAAGAATACGAATCTTACTCCACTGGGGGAAAATCAACAAAGGATTCCAACCAAAGAGCGCAAGAGACATATTATTCATTACCGGCAGACCGTGAATAATATACTCGAAAGGAAAATACACCAGAGATACCGGTTAGGGCATATAATAGGTGACTAACCAAAAAGAGAGACAATCGATACCAAGCATCCGGGTAAACGAAAGACAACTCAAAGGATAAATTGCAAGCATCCGACAATTATCCGAAACAGCAAACATTCGACTCCGCAAAAGGGAAATAACGAATCTTACTCAACAAGGGAAACATAAAAGGTTTCAACTGAAGAGTGCATGAGATATATTATCCAATACCGTCAGAACGTGGATAACATACTCACATGGAAGATTATCCACAACCGGTTACTGGGTTAACAAAGGATAAATCGACTGAAAAGAAAGGCATCGGGATACCAAAACTAGGTATATAATGATGGCCAATCAAAAGGGAGCAACAATCATTACCAAGCAAACGGGTAAATGAAAGGCGATCTGCCGAGGATGCATTGGTACAAAAATCAATGATCCGGGGATGAATTGCATAAACAGCAATTATCCACAAAGACTAGCTGGGGGTATATTGAGAATCAATCAATAATCCGGGGAACAAATCACTAGCAAACGGTGAAAGGACCCACTGGCGACTTCAAAGGATAGAATTGCAAGCATACGGCAATTATCCAGAAGACAACTTGCTGGGGATACAATTGCTAGCAACCGGCAACTATCCACAAGCAAAGAGGTAATATCAACATCGAACAACGAATGATGATAACCACAAAGAGTAACCGTCATCGGTTAGGATGAACAACAAGGTTAACTCTGCAAGAGGAGAAAAATTAGGGTTTACGACTACCGAATACGGGGTAGAATACCAAAAATCTGGCTGAGGAAACAAGAGGTTTAACAATACCGACTACTGGGTAGAAAACCAAAAACTCAGCTGGGATAAAATTGCAAGCATCCGGCAATTATCCAACTGTACCACAAGGTACAAAACTCCGATGGGGAAAAAAACCCAAAACATGGGATTTACAACTACCGAATACGGGGTAGAAGACCACAGACTCCACTGGGGACAGGGTGAATGAAGGCCAAATAATGAGCACTTATTCAACTTATTCCACAGGGGGGCACCAACTCTGTTGGGGATAAAACCACAACAGCACAAAATCCACCATCAACCAGAACGAACCACAAAGGTTACCTCTGCTAGGGGAAAAGAGATAGGACTTACAAACTACCGAATACAGGGTAGTAGCCATACTCTGGTGGGGATACCCACGAATTAGGGTTTACATCTACCGAATACTGGGTAGAAAACCAACAACTCCACGTGGGGATGGGAAAAATCACAAATCCGCACGGAAAACAATAATAGGGTTTATAACTAACCACCAAACTGCGCTGGAGAGCAGGCAAACAGGATTTACGACTACCAACTACTGGGTAGAAAACCAACACTCTTGCCGAGGAGTAAAAGGTATATAACCACAAATTCCATCAAGAAGCAAGAAACATAGGACTTACAACTACCGGTTACCGGGTAGAGGCCCAAAAAACTCCGCTGGGGATAAAAAGAATTATTGCCAGTTATTGGGCAATTCATTCATTTATTCCACAGGGAAGTACAAGAACAGTTGACAAAACGCCAATTCGGGATCGATCCGAAAAGACAGACTAAATCAAAACACGTCCTATGAGGATATAACTCAATAGGAACATCCATCCCAACCTATGTGTTGGGAGGAAACGGAAGCAATCGTCATCCACGAGGACATATCTCAGTGGGGAACTGCAGAAGGAAAGACAAACACTTTCTGCTTATGGGGCTGACTCTATATGGAGAGATTAAACACCCGACATCTGCTTAAGGAGATCTATAAAGAGATCTGTATCACCCATAGCAGGAGAACAACAAACAAGAGATATATGGCAAAAAATGCAATATGAATATCTGAATGTTTTATGAATATGCATGAATATGCGTAATTTATGTTTGATGAATGTTGACAAAACAGACATATATAACACAACAGACCCAGGAATCACACGCCCGGTACTATACTTCCAGGGGAAAACCAATTGGAAAGCCAATCTGCTGAGATCCACATGCTAAAAAGCAAAGATCTGCGGGGAGGCAAAACAAGAGATATCACAGAATCTCTGAGTGATGGATCCATAACCAACCCAACCAGGGTACAGAAAGTCACAACAGGCAAACAACCACCAAGACCAATCTGTAGGGGAACGAGAGAATCTCGAGATTCTGCAGGGGATCCCAGTATCAACTGAGAAACAAAAGTTCACGGCGCAAACAAGAACTACCGCAAAAGCAACTCCAAACAACTCCGGGGAACAAACCCACTGCAGGAGAATCATCCAAGTAGAATCTAACTGCACAAGCAACTCTACTGGGGAAAGCTGTCAGCTATCCTTCTAGGGAACAAACCACTGAAGGAGAAAGCACCACACAAGTAGATTCTGCAACACGCCATTCTACTCGGGGAGAACATACATCCGACGGACGCACAAGTAGAATCTGCCATAAGCCACTCTACTGGGATCACAAGCAAATCAGGAAACCACTCCAATCTTTGGGATGCTAGAGCCACCAACCGACCCTACTGGGGATTGAGAGAGTTTTCAACAGGCAAAAACTGCCACAACAACCATTCTGCAGACTAAGCTGGGAAAAATGGAAAGCAACCATGCTGAGGAGAGAAACAACAACTTCGCTGGCGACTGCACTGGGGAGAGACTACTGCTGGAGAAGAAAACGAAGTCTTCAACAACATCTCTGCTTGCGACTACACTGGGGAATAACCCCACCAACAACTCTGCTTGGGGAGCAACCCCAACAACAAAGTGGGAGAAAGAGGATACAACCAAACCAGGAATATGAACAAATGTCTTACCTGTTGGAAATCATGCCACCCTCGGGAGAGCACTGAGACATTCTTGAGTATCCTTTCACCATTGTGAATATCCACTTTGTTTAAAACAACGATTTTTGAAAAATTTATTTGTTTAAAACAATGACATTTTATCGATTAAAACATGCAAAACATTTGTTGAATTGAAACAAATAAGAATGCAAATAATTGGATAGAAAGCCCAAATTGATTTGATGGAATGGTAGCCTACAAATGGCAAGACTCCATAGATCTGTACAAATTTGAAATCAGTGATATATATTGGAAGAGGGCTACATTGAACATAATGATCCTTTCTCTACCAATTTGAATCTCGATGTATGCGAAGCTTCAGTCGATGACGAATCGAGAATCTCTGACAAACAGACAGCTGCAAAACAGAAAGTCTTGTCAGGATGCAGTTACTTGCCAAATCCCTAATTTTTGCCTAAATTGCCCCAGGGTGAGGTACTCAATCTAGCGGGATGCAAATATCCTTTTTTCAAGTCTCTAATTTTTGCCTGGATTACCTTTGCGGGTTCTCCACCGAGACGCTCATTTTTGCCTAAGCCGCCCCTTCGGGTTTTCAACTTAGCGAGCTATTCTGTTTTTCATTTGCATATACTTTTTTTTAGGCAAAGTATTTCTTGACTGCATCTGAATTTACAGGACGAGTGAAATCCTCCCTATCCATTGTTGTAAGCATCAAAGCACCACCTGAAAAGGCTCTCTTAACAACATATGGACCCTCATAGTTTGGAGTCCACTTGCCCCTGGAATCGGGCACGAAAGACAAGACTTTCTTGAGCACGAGATCACCTTCTCGGAACACACGAGGCTTGACCTTCTTATCGAATGCTTTCTTCATTCTCTGCTGATATCACTGACCATGGCACATGGCAGTCAATCGCTTCTCTTCAATCAAATTCAGTTGGTCATAACGACTCTGAATCCATTCAGCATCAGTCAACTTGGCTTCCATCAAGACTCTCATTGATGGGATCTCCACCTCTACTGGGAGAACAGCCTCCATGCCGTAAACAAGAGAGAAAGGGGTTGCCCCTGTTGAAGTGCGGACAGGTGTACGATACCCATGCAAAGCAAATGGCAGCATCTCATGCCAATCTTTATACGTAACGGTCATCTTCTGGATAATCTTCTTGATACTCTTGTTAGCAGCTTCAACAGCCCCATTCATCTTGGGTCTGTAGGGAGAGGAATTATGGTGTGCAATCTTGAATTCAGCGCACAACTCATCCATCATCTTGTTATTCATATTAGATCCATTATCAGTAATGATCTTATCTGGCACACCATAATGGCAAATCAGCTGGTTCTTGATAAACTTCACAACCACTTGTCTGGTCACATTCGCATATGAAGCGGCTTCAACCCATTTGGTGAAGTAGTCAATTGCTACGAGAATAAACCTGTGCCCATTGGACGCTTTCGGTTCAATCATGCCAATCATGTCGATGCCCCACATAGAGAAAGTCCATGGTGATGAAACCACATTCAGAAGTGTCGGAGGAATATGAATCTTATCCGCGTAAATCTGACACTTGTGGCATTTTTTCACCTATTTGCAGCAGTCAGACTCCATTGTCAGCCAATAGTAGCCTGCTCTCAACATCTTTCTAGCCATGGCATGTCCATTGGAATGAGTACCAAATGAACCCTCATGGACCTCAGTCATCAACAGGTTTGCTTCGTGTCTATCCACGCATCTGAGCAAAACCATGTCGAAATTTCTTTTATACAGCACTTCACCGCTGAGGTAGAAACTGCCTGACAACCTTCTCAAAGTTTTCCTATCTTTCACAGATGCCCCGGCGGGTAGACCTGGTTCTGGAGGAAATTCTTGATATCAAAATACCAAGGCTTGTCATCATGTACTTCTTCTACTGCAAATACGTGAGCTGGTCTATCCAAGCGCATCACGGCAATATTGGGAACTTCATTCCAATACTTGACAACAATCATTGAGGCAAGCGTAGCAAGAGCATCTGCCATCCGATTATCCTCTCGAGGAATGTGATGAAAGTCAACTTCTGTAAAGAACGTTGAAATCCTTCTCACATAATCTCTGTACGGAATGAGACTTGGCTGATTCGTCTCCCATTCACCCTTGATCTGATTAACAACTAGGGCCGAATCACCATACACACCAAGATGCTTGATTCTCAAATCAATGCATTCTTCTAGTCCCATAGTACAGGCCTCATACTCAGCCATATTATTCGTGCATTTGAAAGTTAGCCTTGCTGTAAGCAAAATATGCGTGCCATGAGGAGTAATGATTACTGCCCCAATACCATTTCCGTACTGATTTACAGTGCCATCAAACACCATCGTCCATCTGGAACCAGGTTTCGGACCTTCATCAAGTGTAGGCTCATCACAATCTTTCATTTTCAAATACAGAATCTCCTCATCAGGGAAGTCGTACTGAACAGACTGATGATCTTCAATCGGCTGGTGCGCTAAATGGTCAGCCAAGATACTACCTTTGATAGCTTTCTGAGCTCGATACTCGATATCATACTCAGATAACAACATCTGCCAACGGGCAATCCTCCCAGTTAAAGCAGGCTTCTCGAAAATATACTTGATCGGATCCATTCTGGATATCAACCAAGTTGTATGATTTATCATGTACTGGCGCAAACGCTTAGCTGCCCAAGCCAAAGCACATCACGTCTTCTCAAGCATAGAGTACCGAGACTCACAATCAGTAAACTTCTTACTGAGGTAGTATATAGCAGATTCTATCTTCCCTAATTCATCTTGTTGACCGAGTACACAACCCATCGAGTCTTCAAGAACAGTCAGATACATAATCAGAGGTCTTCCTTCCATAGGAGGAGATAAGATCGGAGGTTCAGACAGATATTATTTGATACTGTCGAAAGCTTTCTGGAAATCCTCGGTCCAATCATGAGACTGATCTTTCCGAAGGAGCTTGAATATCGGCGCACATGTGGCAGTCATGTGGGATATAAATCTGGAAATATAGTTCAAGCGGCCAAGAAAACCTCGGACTTGCTTCTCAGTTTTGGGTGCAGGCATCTCTTGTATTGCTTTGACCTTGGCAGGATCAACTTCAATAACTCTCTCGCTGACAATAAAACCCAACAACTTGCCGGAACGGAGTCCAAATGTACATTTGTTCGGATTCAAGCGAAGTCTAAACTTCCTCAGACGCTGAAAAAGCTTCAACAAATGCTCAACATGTTCAACTTCCGTTCGGGACTTAGCAATCATATCATCAACATAGACCTCTATCTCCTTGTGCATCATATCATGAAACAAGGTAGTCATAGCTCGTTGATACGTGGCTCCGGCGTTCTTCAAACCGAAGGGCATCACTCGATAACAGAATGTTCCCCAAGGTGTGATGAATGTTGTCTTCTCCATATCTTCGGGTGCCAATTTGATTTGATTATATCCGGAAAATCCGTCCATAAAGGAAAAGACTTTGAATTTAGCTATATTGTCTACCAACATATCAATGTGTGGTAGAGGGAAATCATCTTTAGGACTAGCCTTATTCAAATCTCTGTAATCAACGCACATACGGACTTTTCCGTCCTTCTTAGGAACAGGCACAATATTGGCCACCCATTGAGGATATGTAGAAGTCACCAGAAACCCCGCATCAATTTGCTTCTGAACTTCCTCTTTGATCTTCACTGCCATATCTGGATGAGTTCTTCTGAGCTTCTGCTTCACAGGCACGCACTCAGGCTTCAAAGGCAGGAAATGTTGCACAATATCTGTATCTAGACCCGGCATGTCTTCATACGACCAAGCGAAGATATCGGAATATTCTCGTAGCAAACTGATCAACTCCTTCTTGACAGATTCTTCAAGAAGTGCCCCAATTTTCACCATACGAACACAATCCTCAGACCCCAAGTTGACTGTTTCCAAATCTTCAAGGTGCGGCTGAATGATCTTCTTCTCGTGCTCAAGGAGACGGGTAATTTCATCAGGAACTCCTTCAACATCATCTTCCTCTGCCTCGAATACAGGGGATTCAAAATTGGGAGATGGCGTTGGATCATTATGTTCAATGGGTTTTAAGATCAACCTGCATAATGATTTTGGTTAATGAAAAACTTTAGAATTTAAACAAGCAACCCATTATGCAGATGAAAAATGTTTGCTTTTATTCTTGTTTTTATGGGTTTTTTGTGATCACTGATTTCATGCAAAAAGCAAAAAGTGAAAACAAATGGAAAAACAAATGTTTAACAATGCATTAATTGAATGAAAACATCATTGTATTAAATGCTGCCAACAATGTCATCACTTCTCCTTTTGGCATGGGAGAAGGGTTTTGAACAAAGTGAATAATTACTCTGATCTATGGATGACTGTAGGAACATCTACAGCGACCCAATTGTGGCAGACTCCACCAGGTATGATGAAATTGCTCAGATCCTCTGCATCCTCTTCCAAGATAGCAGCAGCTTCTTCTTCAGGTTGATCGGCATGGATGAATCCTCCACTCTTGAACAAACCTTGCTCATTAAATGCCCCAGAACAGTAGCCAATGCCAGCCCGGGATCTATTGTCTTCAAGCTCGATCACCTTCCCTAACCCAGCAACTGCACCACACTCAATGGCCAGCTTCGCATCTTTGTAGGAAGCAAATGAACGAGACTTCTTCTCAATTGGTTCATCAATAGAAAAAGCTTGGAACAGAGTTCCAACTTCATCCTCGGCATCAATATACGAGAAAGAAGACAAGTGGCTAACCAGGAGAGCCTTTTCTCCCCCTACCACAACCAGTTTCTTGTTCTTGACAAATTTCAGCTTCTGGTGTAGGGTGGATGTCACGGCGCCAGCCTCGTGAATCCATGGTCTGCCAAGGAGACAGCTATAAGATGGGTGGATATCCATTACCTGGAAGGTAACTTGGAAATCACTAGGTCCAATTTTTATTGGGAGATCAACTTCCCCAATCACTGTTTTACGCGACCCATCAAATGCTTTCACAACAACACCACTCTGCCTCATAGGAGGACCTTGATATGACAATCGAGCAAGTGTGGATTTTGGCAATACATTCAGAGACGAGCCAGTGTCCACCAGCACGTTGGACATGGCATCAGATTTGCAATTCATAGATATGTGTAGAGCCATGTTGTGGTCTCTTCCCTCCTCAGGGAGATCAGCGTCACAAAAACTCAAAGTGTTGCAAGCAGTGATGTTTGCAACTATACTATCAAATTGTTCCACAGTGACGTCATGATCAACATACGCCAGGTCCAAAACTTTCTGCAGAGCCTCCCTATGGGGTTCCGAATTCAACAGCAGAGATAGAACGGAAATCTTGGATGGCGTTTGTAGAAACTGGTCTACAACATTGTATTCACTCTTCTTGATGAGCCTCAGCATCTCATCAGATTCTTCATTCACAATGCCACTCGGGCCAACTGAAGAAGCAGGAGCCTTTTGTATAGAGGAGGGTTTGGCGACATCAAGTGCCGGATTCTGAATATTCACAGCTGTCCCAACAGGACGCTCAGCAGTATCAGAAACAACAGGAGCCTTGGGAGGTGCAGAAAACACACGACCATTACGGGTCAGCCCGCTCACATCAGCAATGTTTGTGACAGACGTTGAAGGCAAAGGCACTTCTACCCCATCTTCTACAGCAACAGGATTATACCTGAATGGCACAGCTCTATCAGCAGAATAAGGCACAGGGCCTGCAGGCTTGATTGTTAGGGAAGGAGAGACCTTCGGCTTGCTGCTATCATAATGAATAACAACAGGCTCGGGCAGCTTGAACACTGGTGAAATAACATTCACTTCGGGTTCATCTTCATCAACATTGCGATTTTGCAGAATCTCAATGGTACCCTCATCCATCAATTCTTGAAGTTCTCTGCGTACCTGATTGCAACCCAAACGGTTAACTGAACAAATACGGCACTTGTCGTGGTCATGCTCCATGTGGCTGTATTGACACATCAACCGATGTAATTCGACCAGTGACTGTCTAATATGGCTTACATATTTGACCTTGTACTTCCCAGGGCATCCCTGGACCATATTCACAGATTTCCCATGCGCGGGCAATGGGTTCTTGGTAACATTCGGGCCTGAATCTTCAAAGCTCAGAATTCCACATCTCATAAGGTCTTGAACCTTAGTCTTCAGTGGGTAGCAATTCTCAATGTTATGACCCGGAGCACCGGAATGATAAACACAGTGTTGGTCTGGTTTATACCACCATTGAGGATTTGCAGGAATAGCAGGAGGATCCCTGGGTGTAACCAACTTCCTTTCCAACAAGGAAGGATATAGCTCCGCATATGACATAGGAATTGGATCGAACTGATCCTTTTCCTATCATAACTCAAGTTAGCTTGATTGGTGGTACTGCCACGAGGCTGGTAAGCCTGTTGCTGTGGACGCTGCTGTTGCTGATACTAAGGCTGTTGATATTGCTGAGAATTGTCTTTAAAGACGGGTGCTATGTGAGCCACCTGGTGCTGATTGCTGTTGCGCCGTGCTGGCTTCCTCTGAACAGAGGGTCTTCTAGGCTTAGCATGGGATTGCACGGCATGTGCCTCCCCATCTTTCTTCTTAAACGCCCCATACCGTTTAGAAGAAGAGCTCTCATCCTTTGCCAAACGTCCTTCACGGACACCTTCCTCGAGGCGCATCCCCATGTTCACCATCTCGGTGAAATCAGAGGGAGCGCTTGCTACCATCCGCTCGTAATAGAATGAGCTAAGAGTCTTCAAAAGATCTTAGTCATCTCTTTCTCTTCCAGCGGTGGAGTGATCTGAGCAGCCAGCTCTCGCCACGTCTGGGCGTACTCCTTAAATGTCTCTTTATCCTTCTGGGACATGGCCCTGAGCTGATCACGGTCAGGCGCCATATCAATATTGTATTTGTATTGCTTGACGAAGGCTTCGCCAAGATCATTGAAGGATCGGATATTAGCACTGTCCAAACTCATGTACCATCTGAGTGCAGCACCGGACAGACTGTCTTGAAAATAATGGATCAGAAGCTGATCATTATCAGTTTGTGTAGACATCTTTCTGGCGTACATGACCAGATGAGCAAGAGGGCAGGTGTTCCCCTTATATTTTTCAAAGTCAGGCACTTTGAATTTGATCGGAATCTTGACACCGGGAACAAGGCACAACTCGGCAGCAGACTTGCCAAAAAGATCTTTCCCTCTGAGGGTCTTCAATTCCTTTCTCAGCTCAAGGAATTGATCGTTCATCGCTTCCATCTTCTCATTAACATCCGGGCCCTCAGACGGCTCGAAATGATAGATGGTGTCGTCTACCCTAGGCATGGTATGCACGACAGGAGGAGCAGCAACAGGGACCGGGCTAGATGCCGGCATATGAGCAAAAGTTGGTGCACGAATGTCAGGCATGAAACCCGGAGGCATACCCCAAGGAAACCCGGCTGGCATAGCATGAGACGCGAAATGAGCACTGGCGGCTGGCACAGTCGGAACAGCGACCTCTGATATAACAGTCCTCTGGACAGGAGTTGCAGGCGGTTGAGCAGGTTGATTCTGAGCAGCAAGGAGTTGCTCCATCAAAGCGCCAAGTCTGGCGACCTCTTCTTTCAATTCACGGTTCTCTTGCTCTAGCTGATCCATAACTCTTGCAGAATTGGCTCGAGTATAATACCGGTGAGTCAGCTTGTCTTCAAAATAAATGAAGAGCACAGAGTTAGGACAAGAAGACCAGAAACAAGGTACCTGCTTATGCAAAATGATGCATGAAATGTTCGTGCATATGCTTTGTTTATTATCAAGGAACCCTTAGGGTATTATTTGCAAATTTGAATTTTAAGCATTTTAATTTCATATGGAAAATATCTCATTCAATATGTTTTGAACAAAGAAGTACAAAATTTTAGATCATATTACAAAGAGAAAAGGAAAATAGCATCCTATGGATCCCTAGAAGCTCGGGATGCTGGAAGACGAGAAGCACACAGCTTCTTGATCTCTCTCTCATAGGCTGCTTCCATGTCCGCTTTCTCCTTAGCAAGCTGATCATACTTCCTCTTCCAAAACTTGGAAGACTGAGGAAGCAAAGAAGTCCAAGTATCATTGGGATCGTCGATCACCCGATGCTCGAGGAACTCAATCAGAGCGTCCTTCTCCTTAAGCTGCTGCAACAATTCTTCTCTTTCACGGATCCAAGCACGTGAAAGGTCTTCTTCTCTCAACTCCTCTACACATTGGTTAGGGAGGGTTGAAGGCCCAGCCACATCCAAAGGTGTAGGTCTCGGATGATCATATGGCATAAGGTATACAGCATCTCTCTGTCTGACCCAAGAGGTATAGGGCTCCAAAGCAATGCAATTCTTCGGACCCAACTCATTCTTACTCTTCTTGCAGATCTTGCGCCAAGCGCGAACAAATCTGGCTTTCAGGCCTTGGGGATCTTTACCCTCCTGAAAGAATACACCTTCTAACAGGATGTTATGGGGTTTATCCTTTAGGGGGAACCCAAGCTGACGACGTGCTAGTATAGGATTGTAGCTGATCCCACCACATGTACCAAGAAGAGGTACATTAGGGAATTCACCACAATAGTCAATAATCTGCACAGTATCATACACGCGATCATACCAAGAGATATCATCATTAGTGAGAGACATAAGTCTCTGAGACCACCGTAGACATCCCTTGTTCTCCTTAAAAGCAAGAGTCTGCGGCAAGTGCGAAATAAACCACTTGTATAGCAGAGGCAGACAACACACAATAACTCCTCCACCCTTCGCATTCCTCAGATGCAAAGAGAAGTAGGCATCACCCAACAGAGTCGGAACGGGATTAAGAACTGAGAAGATCCTAACGGCGTTCATATCCACAAATTTATCGATGTTGGGGAATAATACCAACCCATAGATGAGCAACACAAATAAAGCCTCAAAGGCATCCTCACTCATGGACTTCCCATAACTGGTAGCTTGAGCAATGAGGAACTCGGAAGGAAGACCCTGAATTCCACCTTTGGTAGTCAGATTAGCTTTAATCAAAGACTCATCTATATGCAACAGATCTGCAATCTCTCGAGCAGTCGGAATACTCTCTAGGCCACTGAACAGCACCTGATCCAGAATCGGAATCCCAATAAGGTGAGAATACTCCTCCAAGGTAGGCAACAGCTGGAAGTCCGGGAAAGAGAAGCAGTGATACAGAGGATCATAGAACTGAGCCAAGGTACTCATCAAACCCTCATCAACCTGAGTGGTCAACAGAGGCAGAAGCTTCCCATAACGAGCTTTGAAACCCAAGGGATCTAATACATAAGATGTCAGATTCCTTAACTCTTTCACATCAGGCTGTCTAAAGCTGTACTTCTTTGTATGCCTCTTTTTGTCTTTCCATGTCTGAAAATTGTGCAAATAAACCCTTTAAGTTCCTTGAAAATTTTCTTTTTTTTCTGATGACATGAAATGCAGATGAATGCATGAATGCATGAATGCAACAATCACACCCAAGGATCAAGCAAGGCACACCAAACAAAGGTCGTGGGAAAGCTCATTGTATCCCTAATATCAATCATCAATTTTGGTGGATTTAGGTTTTCACCTTATCGACACCCAAGTTCCATTGATATTAACGGTACATGAACCGGCTCTAACATCCTTAATATCAACCATCCATTTTGGCGGATTATGGTTTACACCTTATCGACGCCCAAGTTCCATTGATATTAACGATGTTTGAACGGCTCAACCATGAATCATGGGTTTGCTGAGAGTCACGAGCATGGAGTCTCGGTTAAGAACCACCCAAAGGGAGTGTACTAGGGTTTAAACCTGTCGAACATGTTCTACCAGAGGTTCCCATAATCATCGTCCCATCTTTCGGATATTATCGGAGGAACGAATACTCGTATTCCAAAAATATTCTCAAGAGAGACTCTTATGAGTGTAGTATCGCGTAACAATCGCATCAGATCTGACATCTGAACGACCTCCGCACTACGTCCTAAAAATAGGCCGAGATGGGCTTGGTAAACTACGGTCCTTGGCTTCTAAGGCACATGATTGAAAGAATAATGCCTAACCACAAATAACTTGTGTGACATTATTAATCCAACATGACCTCCACCAAGTGAATGGACTCGCAAGTCAACTGGCTAAGGAATACTCCACACCAGTCAACAAGACTACGCCATTCTCCTATCCTAGAGTGCACTCGAGTTCGGGTATAGAACTCATCTCACAGAGATCACCAAAGCAAACAGCAATTGTATATCAAGCAATTCAAACATTACAATCAATACAGTTATCCCAAATTGTACAAAAATATGTCAAATAACAATAAACAAATATCATACACAAGGGTGAAAAGTAGGCAATACCACCAGGGAAGGTCTAATAATGCTTCCCCAGCAGAGTCGCCACTTTTCTGTAGCGGTGTATTCGTCGCTATATGATTTATTGGTTAAACCATAAGCAATGTATACAAAGAATCGAGTCGCCACCGCACTTTTATTTATCCTAAGGACTGGCTAAAAAGCGAACAAAAAGCCTAAGAAGTTTTACTCATAGAAAACTAATGAAAAGATCAGAGAATCTGGGTAAGGGGTAAATTACGCAATGGTGTTAGGCACCCATCACGTCCTAGGTACTCCTAGGGAGCCCTTTTCCACTTGTTGTATAAAAATGTTTATTTGTTTATGACATATTGTGCAAACATGAATGGGATGATGAGAAAGAATGTACATTTTTATTATTTTTGTGTTTGAACGGATGAACCCGTTGCCTACGTACCTTTTCCATACAAAGGTAAAGGATCAAACGCCGTAGTTCGGCTAAAAGATTTCCAAAATTTGTGAGTTCATTTTAAAACACAAGCATTAAGGCTTTTCATTACCAATGGGAGAAAACTCAACCTGAATCAACAATCCACCATGCGAGGACGACTTCAACATACTAGTGAGGGGTTAACCTATAATAAGTATGGAAGACGTATAATCAACTCGCTAAGGATAAGGTAAGATTTTACATCAACCACTATGGTAATTGAAACCTAGGCTAATGTATAAAACATATTAACAATGGACATAGCCAAAACAATTGAATGGGTGAAGTTAATTTGATTATGAGTATTCATAAAATATGGTCAAGGTATGATTAAGATTTAATTCAAAGAAGTGTTATGAAAGGTGAATTTTGAAAAGTCAAGGACTTAAGGTCCAAGTTTCTAATTTGAAAAGAGATGAGAATGTTTGCACAACATGCATTTACAAGTTTTAAAAATCAACAAGTGAAAAGGTTTTGAAACAAAAAGGATGTGGGTGGAGGAGTGTAAAACTTCCTAGAGAGGTTCACCTCTTGAGATCATATAGAAGATGATTCAAGTGTGTCCTTAGGATAAGGCAACAAAACAAGCAAGCAAATAAAAAGCAAGGTGATACCGGATGCCATCAATGGACTTATACCAATCTCACAAACAAAAGCGGATACCGGATACCAATAAATGGGTTTACACCAATCTCCTAAACAAAGCAATGATACTGGAAGCCATTCTGTGGGGAACAACCACCAGTCAGAGCTTCCAAGGTCACCAACATACTGCACTACCAAAGAGACTACATCTGCTGAGGAGGAAAGAGACTACTCTGCTGAAGGAAAGGTAAACTTCTTCATCAACCATTCTGCTTGGGAGGAAACCACAAAAGCTCCGGAGGAAGGGATACAATCATGCTAGGAACATGAACAAACATCTTACCCTGTTGGGAATCATACCATCTTTGGGAGCACTGAAGACATCCTTGTATTCTTTCATCATTGTGAATGTTCACTTTGTTTAAAAACTAGTTATGAATAGTTTAATTATTTAAACAATGATATTTCTCATTAAAACATGCAAAACATTGTTGAGTAGGAACAAATAAGAGCGTAAATATTGGATAAAGGCTCAAAATTTATT